>NW_006399893.1:3813417-3823817 GCF_000299155.1 Elephantulus edwardii | reverse complement strand
ATGGCAGTGTAGTAGGATTTGAAATCAGGGAGTGAGATACCTCCTACCGTTCTTCTATTCTTAAGGAGTGCTTTGCTTATTCGGGGCTTTTTAGTGAGGGAAACATCAGACACACTTATTTAACTGGCAGCTTCTTAGCACTTTCCTTGAATAATCTTTTTGTTGTTGTTATACACTATGGAGTGGAACCTACTTGTTTTTGGAGGCAGTAAATCACACGGGAAACAACAGACCATATTTTTCCCTCAGAATAGCTGATGGATTTGAATCACATGCCTTTGGGTTGGGAGCACAATTCCTTACTATATGTCACCAGAACACCCTAATAAGATATTTGTTTGTTGTTACATGCCGTAGAGTCACTTGTAACCCTATGTACAACAAATCTGAACCCTGCCCTGTCCTGAACCAATCTCACTGGGTCTGTCCAACATACCTATATCCTCATTACCCCAGTTACTGTATCAATCCATCTCATCTGGGATCTTTCTCTCCCATAAAGAACCTTAGAGAGAATATTATTTCAAATTATCTCAGATAAAATAAAAGCAAATTTTTTCTTAATTTATTGTGTTAAAAAGAGATTTTCCTTATGCCTATACATAAGCCTATAATCAGAAAGTCTTAAAATCGGCATTAAATGGAAGACATAAAAGAAAATTAAAATTTTAAGTAAGAATTATAAGAATTTTAATTAAGAAAGCTGTAGAAAAATGTCATCATTGGCTGAGAAACAAGTATATTCTTTAAAGATTCCTCAGTCTTGAAATTTTTCTAATTCTTATAGCTAGCATGTTTCTTCTAAAAGTAACAGTTTAAGGAAATTCCTTAAAAAAATTTTCTCCATAATTTTTCTTTTTGTCTCTAGCCACATTAATCCACTACAGATCAATTTAAATTATTTTTCTGCATTAAAATATATTGATACTGTGTGTATAATTTTGACCCTGGAGTAGTAAATAATATATAATTATTTTCTTGGCCTTTAAATATCTTTCTAAAGCATTATTTTTAATAATAAAATATTGATTCTCTGAATACATCCTAGTTTATTTAAACAAACTTTTGTATTTAGGTACTTAGTTCTTTTAATTATTGAATGTTATGAACAATTCTGAAATGAACATCATCAAGTCAATTATAGATGATTTATCTTTGTTTCTTTGGGTTATATTTTATAACAAAATTTCTGAGTCAAAGGGCACAAACTTTAACGAATTTTTTTAAAAAAAGTATTTCTTTGCCAAAATTCCTCCAGAGAAGTTGTACAGATTTTACTTCCATATTCCTACTTCCTGAATTTGATCAACAATAGCCTTGCCTTTCTTCCTTTGCCTTTTTACTCCCATAAGAGACCCCACTTACTGAACTTCTGTGTATTGACATTTGTAGTGTTCTCATGGCTGTTAAGTTGGAACTGATGTGTAACTTTGGTTTTCCAAATTGTAAATTGACTTTGAGGAGATGCCCAGCTTTCTCCCTTGAAGTCATTGATGATTTCAAGCTACTAAGAAGCATAGGCTTTGAGTTAATAGTGCAACTTCCTAAAAACTATGCCACCAGTTCTCCTTTTGGAATGTTGTTGTTAGGTATTGTGGAGTTGAATATGCCTCACAGCAACCTATGAGCAACAGATATGAACTCTGTCTTATCCTGTGACAACCTCACCATCCCCGACACACTTGAACTCATTACTTTAGTCACTGTGTCAATTCATCTCATTGAAAGTTCTCTTCCCTTTTGCTGACTCTCCACCCTTCCAAGCATGATGTCCCTCTCCAAGGAACAGCATTTTTGGGAACATGTCTACAGTACATGAGATGAAGTTTTGTCATCTTTGCCTTCCAGGAAATTTTTGACTGCACCCTCTCCAAGACATATCTGTGTGTTGTTTTGGTTATGGAATATTTAGCATTTTTCTGAAACACCATAACCCAAAGATACAAATTCTTCTGTTGTCCTTACTCATTGTCCAGCTCTCAGATACATAGCCAGCAATGGTAAAAGTGATGGCCTGAATCAGATATACCTTGGTCTTCATACTGACATCATTGCTTCTCAGTCATTTGGGGAGGTCCCTGACAATGGAATCTCCTGATGCTATATGTATCCTGATCTCCTGACTGAAGTTACAATCCACTGATTATGGATCTAGGTAAGATGAAATCATCAACAATCTCAATCTTTCCCTACCTATTATGACATTACTTATTGATCTGTTGGTGAGGCTTTTTTCTTTTTCTTTTGTTTTCTTGATGTTGAGATGTAATCCCTATTGAAGGCTACTGTCTTTGACATTCTGCAGCAAATAATTCCAGTCTTCCTCACTTTCAGCAAGCAAGGTTGTGTTATTTGCATAGCTCAGCTTGTTAAGGGAGGTTTGTAAAAACTCTGATGCATGAGATTCTTTAAGAATAGGAAAAAGAGAATTTGATGGTAAAGAGCTGTGCTGCCAACTTGACGTCAAACAGTTCAAATCCACAGGCTGATCTTCAGGAGAAAGATGGGCAGTCTCCTCTTGTGAAATTTACTGCCTCTCAAAACCCACTGGAAGATCAGCTATGGGTCGGTTTTGATTCGAAGATACACAAAAACATTTGAAATATAGGGAATTCTGGTGGTCTAGGCTATAGGGTGTTGTGTTCCTAATGTAAAATTCACATCTCACAGTTTGAATCGGTCGGTAACTCTGAGGGAGAAAGATTGCTTATCTCTTCCTATGTGATTTACAGCCTTGGAAAACCTACTGGAGGGTCAGCTATGAGTTGTTTCAGACTCAATGAGTGAGTAAGTGAATTGAAAGATCAAGGCAAGGGTGGGGCATAGTCATGAGAGAGTTATGCTCCTGTCCCAAGGGCTCAGCATCTCTGGAGGTTTAAATGCACCAGCAACTCTGTGGGGAAAAAAATGAGCAATCACTTTCCATTGGGATTTTTTAGAGTATGTGAGAATCAACCATATGACAGTGAATACTAGTAGTTGGTATAAAGTCTAAGTATTTGACTAATAATTCAAAAGTTGCTCATTTGAGCCTACCTTAAGGCATTCTGGAAGACAGGTTTGGCATTCTGTTTCTGAAAAGTCACAGCCTTGACAGCTGTGTGGAGCAGCTCTACTCTGTCCACATGAGATTATTCTAAGATAAAAATCTACTCAACAGCCATTAACAAAAACAACAGATGAGAAAATGAATGTTCAAGACTCCCCTCCAGCACCACAGTTCAAAGGCAACAATTCTTCTGTCATTCTTAGTCATTGTCCAGTAGCAAGTAATTGCAAAGACCATGACCTAGATTAGTCCTTAGATTCTAGACTGACATTGTTGCCTCTCAGTACTCTCGAAAGGTCCTTGACAGATTTACCTAATGTTGTTCATCTTTTACTGCAAAAGTAGTTTTTGCAGATAAAATGCAAACTACTATTCTACCAACTTTCAACTAATCAAACGTGAGATTGTTAAGGTGACTCTGGCTGCAACACTTGTGTCATTTAAATCTGGGTCTAGAGATCAGAATCAAGAGAAATCAGAGATTCGATGTGTGAAATGGATGCACATGAGGAATGTTAGGGTTGGCTCTTTAAAAAGAAAACTTTTTAAAATTAATGTTCATTGAGAGATTAAAAAACTGATCTGGAGACAGACTAAAAGACATTAATTTTTGTTTATTAGCAAGTGAAAACTCATAGACTAAGCACCACTGTAAAGGTCCAGAGACAGCAGACTGGATCGGAAGAAAATTTGCTGAGGGTGGAGAACTACTTTATGCAGGCAACCTTCAGATATATGGTTAGGTTAAAAATCACACAGGCTGATAGAAAATATTAGCATTACACAATACTCAGTCTAAAGGAAAAATCATTACATCCTTGATCTTTATGTAGGTCTGTAAACATTACTGAAAAAACAGTAATGGGAAGGGTCAGTCTGCCCCAGAGTTGTTTATTATGACAAGAAACGAGAACAAAACCAATCTAAGGGGAACTCGACTAGCTGAATGTCAGTGCAGTTTTTTGGCACATGTTGAGAAACCACTATACAAGGAATATCCATCATTACTGAATCATGCCTGAGAAGGAATGTAGAATAGCTCAGAGCTGAAAGTGGCTTCCACTGGACATCCCATAAAGAATTTAAATCACAAAGTTCTTCAAAAGAACTGAAGTCAATCAAGAAGCTGCATGGACTTGAAGGTACATCCTGCTCCAGAACCTCTAGAAAAGAACTCAGTGCAACCAAAATAATGATTTCAGCTCTGAGACCTTGAGCAGAGATCCCAGCAATGCAGTGCCTGACTCCTGACCCAGGTAACTATGAAACAAAATTCTCATTTTTATTGTTGTAAGCCACTAGTTTACAATAATTATTACACAACAATACAAAATTAATACAAGAACGGAAGCAGTATTTTCTCTGCTGTGCACTCTAACGAGAATTCTGCTCTAGGGAATTCTTACCACTCAACGGTTAGCGATAGTTCACATTCACAGTAAAGGAAATACAGACTAGCTTCTGATGATAATCTAATCTTTCAGTATACATAATGGTCAATCTTAACTTAACTGTCTCTCTTTTCTCCTATATTTCAAACTACTAATTTTTTTATTAGCAGCCCAACATATATATTAATGTGCTGTGTCACTAGCAATAAAAAGAGGAAATCAAAAACAAAGTAAAACAGGAAATTCTAAGCATTATTTTTACTATTAATCACTAGAAAAAGTAGAAAGAACTATATGCAAGAAATTCTCCCAAAATAGAACCAAAAATAACCCCAATAGAATGAAAATATGAAGCATGGCATGATGTAAAATGATACTGATATAAGTTAGCTGTAAGCATTTGACAATTGAAAAGTTCCCCTTTGAGTATTCCTAAGTTAGGAAACATAGGCACTATTGGTATATCATGAGTAGAATTCTCTACTTCTATGTGGAAGATCCAGGTTTGATTCCCAGCCAATGCAGCTAATGCGCATTCAGTCTCTTGTCTGTCAGTTGAAACCTGTGTATTTTTAATATGGTGCTGAACAGGTAGAGTAAAATGGAGAAAGAAAGACTTGGTAGCCTATTTCCAAATAGAGTCTAATAGATTCATAACCAAATGAGGGGATTCCACCAGACCAGGTAGTATTTGGTTGTTTTAAGCATGGAGTCACCACAAATTGAGGCAGAGGAGAATGACTAGTTATCACCTAACAAAAAATTACCAGGTAAGGATCTGGGAATATATATCCTTATTTACGTGTCCAAGCATTATATTAAATGTCATGACAGCAATGTTTGCAAACTTATCAAAATTCAATATTTTACTGTTTTAAATTTTTGAGTGTTGTGTCTATGTTCTGTTAAGTCAGAACTGAGTGATAGCTGAACCTTCAGTGAGTTTTTAGAGGCGGTAAATTACATGGGAGGAGATTGCCAATCTTTCTCCCATGTAGCAACTGGTAGTGCCTTTGTGTTGGTTGCTCTACTCCTTACAATAAGGTCACTCTTAAAGCACAGAAAACTTACTGCTAGCTGGAGACTAGAATTTTAATGTTCTCCAGTGGGCCTGTCTTTCTTCTTATCTCATTAGACTCCTCAGCATTGGGTGCTACAGACTAGATTTGTTTCTTAGATTTTTTTTTTTACTATAATCCTTGTGGGAGCAGAAGACTTGACTTTACTATTATGTTGTCATTGGGTGGATTTGAGACACCACGTTCGAGGTTAGCAGCACATCACAATGAATTAAGTTGAATTGAGTCAATGGTTCTTCTCTCTCAAGACTTTTGCTTTTGACACTGTTCTCCATAAAGTCCTGTGATTTCCTTCTCTCCTACTGGACATTTTTTAAAATCTGCTGCTGGCTTCTCTGCTTATGTTAATCCATGTCTGTTCTTCATTTATCTACTTTCTCCTTAAATGACCTTATCTGATGTCATTGCTTTAAAGGTAATCTACTTAGAAATAACTTATAAATATGTATTTTCAGTCTGCCTCTTCCTGAATTCCAAATAGACATATCTGATTTGACATCTTCACTTAGCAAACTGGTGGGAATCTCAAATTTGGTGTGGTTTGTTTTTTTTTTATTCAGCAGAGCCATTGATTATTACTTAGCAGTTTGTCTTAAACTGTTGGCCTTTGGGCTTTCCCCTCCCAGTAAACAGCCCCATCTACTGTCTAAGTTCTAGGACTAGTCTCTGGGTTTTGCTCACATCCAGAGTTTAATTTTTCTACAAATTCTGAAAATTTTAAAATATCTTGTCAATCAATCCACTCATATATAGCAGTCACTATATAGCACTATAGCAGTCACTCACTAACTCACTGCAGCAAGCAGATATCAACTTAGAGAGATCCTTCATCAGATTTCTTTACAGAAGAAGAATGTCTATCTTTCTTCCATAGAGCCAAGGAGGGATATAAACTACTAGAGATGTGCAGTCTTTTGGTTAATAGCACAGCATGCTATGGGCTCTACCACTGGAAGTCTTTGGATTATGGCAATAGTCGGCAAGAAGTCTCTGCTGTAGCACCTGACCCTCCTCACAAACATCTAGTCTCTACCCAGCAGCAGAGTGGAATTGTAGTAATTCACATTAAACCATATCTCTCTCTGTTAAAGCACACCATACTCAAAGTTCTCCAAAAAGTTCCCATCACATTTAAGAGTAAAATTAAAACTACTCATGCAAAGTCAACATGGCCTACTTTATGGTCTGATTCTTTACATCAGGGCTGTGTTCTTTCTCTATACATATGCATTCTGTATGTTGAGTAAATCATTCAAGAAGTTGAACTATATAAAGAATAGAGCATCAGAATTGGAGGAAGAGTCCTCAATAACTTGTGTTGCATAGAGTACACAACCTTCCTTGCAGAAAGTGAAGATTTTATACATTTATAGTATTCAATATGAGTTTTATCTCAACATCAAGAACATAAACATTCTCACTACTGAACCAATAAGCAACATCATAAAAATGGAGAAAAGTCTGGAGTTATCAACAAATTTGTTTTACTTAGACTGACAATCAACACTTGTGGTATCAGCAGTCAAAAACGTATCCAAAGTGTTAAAAAGCAAAGGTATAATTTTAAGACTAAGAAGCACCTGTTCCAAGCCATAGCATTTTCAATTGGTTTTTATGAATCTGAAGTAATAAAGATGATGTGAAAAATAATTGATGCCTTTAAATTGCAGTGGTTGTTGTTATGTGCTGTCAAGTCGCTTGTGACTCATAGAGACCCTAGGTACAAGAGCTCTAAACCCTGCTCTACCCTATGCCAACTTTATTGTCTTCAACACACTTACTCCCACTACCCCAATCACTGAATCGATCCATCTAATCAAGTGTCTTCCTCTCCTGCGCTGTCCCTCCACTCTCCCAAACATGATGTCCCTCTCCAAGGACCAGTCCCTCCTTGCAACATGCCCAAAGTATGTCAGACTAAGCTTCAGAATCCTTGACTCCAAGGAGCAGCTCGGCTTCACCCTCTCCAGGACAAACCTGTTTGTTCTGGCAATCCATGGTTTATTCGACACCCTTCTCCAGCACCACAGCTCAAAGGCATCAGTTCCCTTTCTATCATCCTTAGTCACTGTCCAACTCTCTGATGCATAGCATGCAATTGCAAAGACCATAGCCTAGATCAGGGGCACCTTAGTGTCCAGCTTGACATTATTTCTCTTCAGTACTCTGGAGAGGTATAGCACTGGTCTGTGTGTTGCTGTACAGAGGTAACTCATGGTTGCTGTGATGCTGAAGCCTGTGACAGTGATGTGCCAATTGTGGTAATGGGCACCCATGGTGGACAGTGTTGGCTGGAGCTTCCCGACTAAATCAAGCCTAGAAGCAAGAGCAGCATCCATTTCCAAAATGGCTTGCCTCTGGAAACTCTATGTATGAACAGTGCTCAGGCTGTTCATTCATAGGGTCGCTATGAGTAGTCTACGACTCGACGGCATTAAACAACAACAACAACAACAACGCTCTGGAGAGGTCCTTGACAGCTGACTTTGCCAGTGCAATTCCTCTCTTGATTTCCTGGCTGCTGGTACCAAGAGTTGACTGTGGAGCCAAGCAAACTAAAACTATTAACTATCTCAATCTCTTCACCATCCATACTGATGCTGCCAGTTGGCCCCGTGGTGAGAATCTTTGTTTTCTTGATGTTGAGCTTCAATCCATATAGGAGGCTGCAGTCCTTGACCTTCTGCAACAAGTGCTTCAGGTCCTCCTCTGTTTCAGCAAGCAGGGTTGTGAAATCTGCATAAGGCAGGTTGTTGATGAATCTTCCACCAATCCTGATGTGCCACATTGCTCCTCATACAGCCCAGCATCCTGGATGATCTGTTCTGCATCTTGTTATGTGCCGTCGAGTCACCTGCGATTCTTAGCTCTAAGCCCTGCTCTATCCTGTGCCAATCTCACTGTCTCCGACACACCTATTCCCATTACCCCAGTTACTGAATCAATCCACCTCATAGAGGGTCTTCCTCTTCTGTGCTGTCCCTCCACGCCCCCCACCCCCCAAGCATGACGTCCTTCCCCAAGGATTGGTCCCTCTTTGCAACATGTCCAAAGTATGTCAGACAAAGCTTCAGAATCTTTGCCTCCAAGGTGCAGCCTGGTTTAACCTTCTCTAGGATAAACCAGTTTGTTTTCTTAGCAGTCCATGGTATATTCAATACTCTTCTCCAACACGACAGATCAAAGGCATCAATCATCTTTCTGTCCTCCCTAGTCATTGTCCAACTCTTTGACACATTGAAAAGGTATGGTGACATATATCCCTGGCTAATCCCCTTCCTAATTTTGAACCATGCTGTGTCTCCTTGCTCTGTTCCAACAACTGTTTCTTGGTTTCACATAAGCACAATTAAATGTTCTGATATTTCTGTTCTTCTCAGAGTCAGCCACAACTTGTTGTGAACCACACTGTCAAAAGCCTTTACACAATGAAGCACAGATAGACATTCCTCTGGTTCTCTCTACTTTCTGCCAAGATCCATATAACATCAGCTATAATATCCCTAGTACAGCAACCTCTTCTAAACCCAGCCTGCACATCTGGCAGTTCTCTGTTGATGTGTTGCTCCAATTGTTTTTGGATAATTTTTAGCAGAATCTTGCTTGTATGTGATATTAATGATATATGGTATTAGAATAAATTATTATGTGACAATGGATGACCAAAAGGACCAAAAATATATAATAAATAATAATAATAATAACTACCAAAAATAAATCAGTCTTGGATGAAGTACAACCAGGGTGCTCCCTAGAGGTAAAGGTGGTGAAATTTTGTCTCACACACTTTTGGCATGTTGTCCAGAGGGGCCAGTCCTTGGAGAAAGACATCATACTGAGAAAGTAGAGGGTCAGCAAAAGAGGGGAAAATCCTCAACTAGATGCATTGGCACATGACTCCCACAATGGGTTTGAACATGAGAGAGATAGAGAGGATGGTGCAGAATAGTGCAAAGTTAAAATCTGTTGTTTATAGAGTTGCTCATCAAGTCATAGTTGACTTGATGGTACCTAACAACAATACTTTCCCACAGCACTTGGCTTCTTCTTATTCTACTTATTTTTCCAGTTAGACTGTTCCTGTATTTCTTATTCTAACCTCAGGGCCATTGCACTAATCCTCCCCCTCTCAACTTAGAGGTCAAATCCTCAAGAAGATTTTCCCCTGATTATTTAGCCAGGTCTTCCAATAGGGATGTTGGTAGCCTAGCAGTAAGAAGCTACACTGCAATTCCAAAGGTATGTAGTTTGAATCTACCAACTGTTCCGTAGGAGAAGCATGGACAATGTCCTTCTATTTAATTTATTACCCTGAAATCCTCCTGGAGAGTCAGCTTTGGATCAGTTCTAACTTGACAGCACACAAAAACAACTCATCATAGGTTCACCAACTGGGCTACTCTATAACCCACGTCTTTTTTTTTTCGTTGACCTAACCATAGTGTTTCTGAGTTTTGTCTTACAGTTTAATTTCCATCTTACAAAATTCTAGAACGTAAGCCCCATGAGAGCCAGCTCATCATCTGTTCACATCTTTACTCACATCTGTATTCACAGAGCCTGGGAAAGTGCTTAGACTATAAAGTGTGTAAAAATATCAGTTTCATAGATAAAGGCACTGATTTGCAAAGAAGGAAATGTAGAATGAGGCAAGGCCAATTTCTTGAACTTAATAGTAGAATTTTGGTAATCCTCTTGTTTTAGTTTCTTATGTTATTGTGACAAACTTCCAGACACTTAGTGACTTAAAACAGCAGAATAGTCTAAAAGTATTATATTTTAGGGGATTATTTTTATCGTAGGAGTATGCAATGAGGGTTGCAGAGTGGATTATATTTGGGGGTAGGGGGTGGGGTTTGGGGAGGTGCGGGGGGATTGTGT
>NW_006399893.1:3812681-3813317 GCF_000299155.1 Elephantulus edwardii | reverse complement strand
AGCAGTCCATGGTACTCAACTAATAATAAAAATGTTGGAGATTGAGTCCACCTAGGGGCATCTCAGAAGAAAGATTTGGTAATCTATTTCTGAAAAAGTCACTAAAAACCCCGAGAGAGCACAATGTTAATCAAATACAAATGAGGTCACTAAGACAAGGTTAACTGCGGGGCAACTGGTTATAATGGAGAAGAAAATAAAAATCATTGTCCTGGTTCCTTGATTGTAGCAAAGCATTTGTCCATCAAATTTCTTGTTTTTATGTTTATATTTCTCTGTCACCATGAGAGAAGAAAGGAATAAAGATCCAAGAATAGTTTCTAAAAGTAATTACACACAAATAAATTTAAGTATGATTGGATAGTATTTCTAAAATGAATAGCTTTTCCAAATCATATATATACAACAAATCATATATATATACAAAAAATATATATAAACACACAAACAAAAAAATAAAAAATACTACTACTAAAATTACATAAAATATGTTATAGACACAGTGTCAAAGTTCTATAACTATTTGGGAAAAACTCAGTCCCTTTTTTTTCTATATTTTATTAATTTTCATAAACATTTACAGAGATTTTGGGTTTCCATTCATTTATTGTTGCACTATTCTCTCTACCCTCCTCC
>NW_006399893.1:3807020-3809555 GCF_000299155.1 Elephantulus edwardii | reverse complement strand
TAGATGTTCATTGAAATGAAAAATAAACAACATAAATTAAAAAAAAATAAAAAATAAAAAAAAAACCCAGCACAAATTGCAATGTTAGTTTGGAGATAAAAAGTTGGACACAGGCCCCACAGGGCTAAAATAAAAGTGTCACTGTGGCTTGCTTCCTCCTAGAAGCTCTAGGGGAAGATCCATTCCTTGTCTTTTCTGACATCTAGACATTGTGTGCATCTTTTTGCTCCTGACCCCGTCCATCTTCAAAGCAAGCAACTAGGAGTTCTGTATTTTGTATGCTACTATCACTCTGGTTATCTTCCTCTATTTTCACGGAATCTCTCATTAATTATAGCCAGAAAAGGTTCTCTGCTTTGGGAGATATAAATAAAGCGATTGGTCACCTGGATATTCCCTTGATCTCACACACCACTCGTTCAACTCAGAATATGTCTTTTCTCATGTAATGTAACATATCCATAGGTTCTGGTGGGGAATTGGGGATTAGCTTTAGGGACTATGTGGACACCCCTGTATTTCCTGCCTCAATGCTCATAAATTTTTAGTCAGGTGAGTAGGCTGATACAGAACAAGCCTGATGATTAAAATGATTATTTGAAATGTTATTCCTCTTTTATCATTTTAAAATTATAATATTTGGAAAAATCAGCAGATATTTTTATATGAAGTGGCTTTTTATATCTAATTCTCAAAGCAACCTGGTAATTATGAAGATGAGAATCACACAATGAAATTTAATTTCACTAGGATAATAACAAGAGGAAAAAATTATTATTTTTTTTTAATTTTCAAGGAAGACTAGAAATTACTCCTTCCCATCTTTCTTTGCGGTTTCTAGGCTTCACTCCCATAATGGATTTTTATCTGTTTTATAAGTAATTTCCTTAATATTTCAATGGTCACAGATAGTCAGGATTGTATGTCTCTTCAGGAAACATATATTTCATCAGTGCTGTCACAGCTGAGAGTCCCAGAGCTTGTAGACTGATGTTTTTTCTCCTTCTTGCTATCAAACACATAGCACAGAAATAAATGTGTTTGTCTATTGGAGGCTTTAATGAAATTGAAAGCATAGTGATATTTTTCAATGTCAATAAGCTCATTTTCTTGTTTTAGATGCTAATGTTAGTTTTTCCTGAGGATTTCATTCTCTAATTGGAAGTAATTTCTTTTTATTTTATTTTATTTTTTATGACCAAACACTTTGTTCCTGAGATAGGTTGTATTATGTTAGTGGTTTTCAGCTCCACAGAAGACTAGATACATTTATTTGTCTAAGATCTAGACACAGACTGATGGAAATGTGATTAGAGAAGTAAATGGGACACTTGAGCTTTGCCAAAAAAGGCTTTACCAGGATTCTGAGTCTACCAGGAGCAGAGCTAAGAACTTAATATTCTCTCTGCTATTAAGCTGGTGCTCTAATTATTTCTTTTTTACTAATGAGGAATTGAGTGTTCAAGAAATATTTCAAGTAATAAGTATTCTTGAAATATCTGTGGACTGACTTATTAGGGTTTTTTTTTAAGTTTCAGATTTGGAAAATTTAATGTCAGTATTCTAAGACTCAGAAGCTATCTCCATTAGCTATTGCTGTAATAATACTGTGAACAAAGCCATGTAAAAATTTAGAGGCTTAAAACATCAAGATCTTATCTCTTACTGTTTGTAGGTGAGCTGCAGCTCAGCTTGGCTTAGGTGGAGTCTAGATTTGAGTTCATGAGGTCAGGCTGGGTTCAGATTTTCTACAAATAATTTTCATGCTCTTTGTGCCAATAGTTACCTGGCAATGTATTTCTTAAAGAATGTCAGGCATTCCAAAGTCAGTTGAAATGACAGAAGCATGTTTAAAAGTCTCTGTATGTGTCACATTGGCTAACATTTCCAAACTCATTATCAACAAGACAAGAAAGTTTATTCTGTCTACAGTATGAGTGGGAGGAGAATGAACAATTAATTAACAACAATATAAACCATCACAGACATTCTGCTAAAGGACATTGGCAAAAATAAAGATTAGGATTTCTCTTCTACAAAAAGCAATAAGTAGACAAAATGAACTGTCCCAAATGCATCCATGTTTTTGGCATTGTTTCTGGTTCTCAGTTTCCAGTTCATTCACCAGAGACTCATTGGCATCTTAGCAAAATGATGGTGGCAAAGATTCCTTCATAGACACAGCAATGTCTTAAAAAAATGATAAAAAAAACCCTACCTAGATGGGTTCAGTAATGTATACTGCATTGAATCAGATGAGGGAGAAAACTGTTTAAGAGGAAAAATTATTAGGGATTTTTGTCATGACCTGAGTCCAGAGCGAAGGCTGTATAGTGGAGTGGACCTCAGGGGGAGGGATTGTAAAACAATGGAAGAATTTTTCTTTTTCTTTTCCATGAGGGTATTGTACTAGGGGGGAGGGTTGGGAGGAGAGAAAAGTGTAACAATGAATGAATGGAAATCCAAAGTCTCTGTAAATTTTCATTGAAATTAATAATAAATTTTATTTTTTTTCTATAATTATATTTTATTAAT
>NW_006399893.1:3787869-3805214 GCF_000299155.1 Elephantulus edwardii | reverse complement strand
TTACAGTTTTGTTCATAATAATAAATTTTAAAAAAGGGTGGAAAAAAAAGACAAAACCAAAAGAATAAAAAACAACAAAAACAAACCACAAACCACAAACAAACAAAAACCTACCTAGGTATTCAAACAACTTTATTGTGATTCATTGTAGCATCATATATCTGAAAAAAAATTATAGAGGCTTGTTTAATCTGCCCTTGTTTGCTCTCATACATGATGCTAAACTGAGGTTGAGCCTGGAACCAGAGAGAGCTAGCCCTATCCCCTTGTATTTGCAAACTTGCTTAGTTTTATGGTTTGTTCTTAGCGGTGCAATGTTTATCCGTTAGTCAGTTGTATTGGGGGAGTTATTTGCAGGTTGCTGCTTATTTGACAGCTTGTATATGTATTTTCTTATTTGTTTTTGTTTACCCCATCAGCAAATGTGTCTGTCCATTTGCTGTAGTAGGGTGACCTACAAGTTTCTAATACGCTAGAAGCTATGTCACTGATATCTCAAATGCAAGCATGGTCAACTATAATGGACAGACATTGATTTTTCTTCTATAATCCTTATTCATTGTCCAAGTTTCAGCTGCATAAAGAGTAATTGAAAAGATTATGGTTTGGATCAGGTGCACCTTAGTCTTTAAACTCAGGACTTTTTAAAGATCCCTGAAAGTAGACTTTCGCAGTGAAATAGACCTTTGATTTTTCTGACTGCTGGTTCCAACGGTCCTGATTGTAAATCCAGTAAAGATAAAATCATTGACAGCATCTATCTCTTCTCCATCTATCATAATGATGCTTATTGGCTCAGTGGTAAGAATTTTTGTCTTTTAAAGATTGAGATGTAACCCATATTGAGGCTGTAGTCTTTGATCTTCTGCAGCAAGTGTTTCAAGTCATCCTCACTTTCAGCAAGCAGAGTAATGCAATCTGTAAAATGCAATTTGTTGATGTGTCTTCCTTGGATTAATTCTTCTTCATAAGATCTAGCTTCTTGAATTACTTGTTCTGCATATAGATTGAGTAGATATGGAGAAAGGATACAGCCATAATGCACACCTTTTACTGATTTTAAACTATGCAGAGTTCCCTTGCTCTGTTCATACAACAGCTTCTTACTCTAGGTACAGATGTCCCATGAACACAGCCAAGTACTCCGGGATTCCCATTCTTCTCAATATCAGCCATAATTTGTTATAATTCACACAATCAACTGCCTTTGAGAAGTCAAAAAAGCACAAATAGACATTCTGCTGGCTTTCTCTCCTTTCAGCCAATATACAGTTAACAACAGTAATGACATCTCTTGTGCTGTCACTGCTTTTAAATTAGCCTGAATTTCTAGCAGTTATCTGGAAATTTACTGTTTTAGTCACTTTTAAAAAATTAATTAATTTTAATGAGAGTTTGCAGAGACTTTGGATTTCCATTCATTCACTGTTGCACTTCCTGCCCCCCCGCTCAACCTCCCTGCCCCGAGTTTGCTCTTATCTTTGAAAAGTAAAAGAAAAATTATGTTATTGTTATGCAAACCCTCCCCCCAAGTCCACTCCACTATGCAGCCTTCGTTTTGGACTCTTGTCATGATAATAATACCTACTCATATATTCCTTTTAAACAGTTCTGTCCCTCATCTATTTCAATGCAGTATATATAATGTATCCCATCTTTCTCAGTCACCTCCCAACCCCGATGTCAGTCCCATTTTACAACAGTGGCACTATGCAGTATTTGTACTTTTGTGATGGAGCTATTTCACTCAGCATAATGTCCTCCAGAGTCACCCATTTTGTATAATATTTCATAAGTTCCTTGTTTTTCAATGCAGCGTAGTATTACATTGTGTGAATATACCACAGCTTCTCTATCCATTTATTTGGTGATGGACACTTAGGCTGTTTCCAACTTTTTGCTATTGTGAACAAAGCCATGATAAACATGGGTGTGCATATATCTGCTTGGGTGGCAGTTATGGTTTTTTTGGCTTGTATTCCCAGTAGTAGAACTGCTGAGTCAAATACTATTTCTATTTACATTTTTTTAGAAAGTGCCATACTGCCTTCCATCGTGATTGCATCATTTTACACTCCCACCAACAGTGAATAAGGGTTCCAGTTTCCCCACAACCTTGCCAGCATTTGTTGTTTGCTATTCTGTTTACATTTGTTATTCTTACTGGGGTGAGATGATATCTCATAGCTGTTTTGTGTTTTAGCCACTTTTAAATAATTCTCAGCAAGATTTTACTTGCAGTGATATTAATAATATTGTTTGGAAATTTCCTAAAAGAGGACTAAAGGTGAGAAATAACAGATTTCATAACAGAAATGAGGCTAGAGAGTGAATGTCTGAATTTTATACAATCAATAATTTATTCATTGCAAATATCTTTTTCAAAAAAACACAGATGGTAGATCAAACAAAACAATAGAGTTTGGGACAGAGAGCTACAAGCAGGGAAAAAATTCACTTCCGCAGCTGGTAAGCTAAGCTGCAAGAATGATAACTGACTTGAAACTCCCTGGACACAAACTGCTTAAGGTGACACTCCTGATCTCATGCCATTCTGGAGACAAAGGAAGACTTCAGACTTCAGGAGGGAAGACAACATCAGGTGAGACACTCTTCCCTAGAATCAGCACTTTCAGGTGTGGGGGAGAGAAGGGACTAAAATCCTTTGAGGAAAGGTTCCTCCATTTGGGAATACCTGGAGGACCAGCCCAGGGACCACACAGGACAGTAGAGTTTGGGGCAGAGAGCTACAAGCAGGGAAAGCATTCACTTTCTCAGCCTTTGAGAAATAAAGCTGACTTGAAACACCCCACCACCACCCCCATCCCCGGAACAGAAACTGTGTAAGTGAAGTACTTGGTCTCCTACCACTCAGTCACTTTGCAAAAGAGGATATGAGAATTTAGGAGTGGTGATTATCATAAGTTTACATTCTTGCAAGGCTGCAATGCAGAGCCAAGAGAATCTGAAGGACTTTAGGGAGGCAAATTTTCCGAGAATGGACTTCCAGTAGAATAAGTGGCCTACCCCATAGACTGAACATTTTAAGCTAGAAACTAATCAATAACATTGTAAAGATAAGATCGACAGCTTATGGAGAAACAATAGAAATGGCATAACATTAATCAAGAAAAACTTTACGTAATGTCAAGAAAGTAGTTACAAACACTGTGAAAATACAAATTAAGCCTTCTCCAGAAAAAGTAAGAGCAATGCAAACTTCAAAATCAAGAATTCTGAAGATATGTATTGATATGGGGGAATTTAAAAAGCTATGAAAGAAGGTACAAATGATGGAAGAAACCATGGAAGCCAAAAATGAAGGGAATACCTTAAAGGCAGAAATAGGAAGAAATATATTGATGTGAACTTATTTAAACAGCCATTGAATAAGGAACAAAGGATGGAAAAAATAATGGAAGCATTAAGAAAGTGAATATTCCAGAAACAGGGAGATAGAAAATACATAGCAGTGAGAAAGAACTTGAACAAGTAAAGAAGAAAATGAAAAAAGAGAAAAAAATAATAAAAACTATAGATAATGAGGTAAAAGTACTTAAAAATTACAAGACATAGAGGATACAGCCAATATAGTACTCAAAATAACCAAAATGCATCAACACGCAATCCAGAATATAAAGACTAAAATGGCAGAAGTGTCCAGCATGCTAGAGACACTAAAAAGTAGAACAGAAGAGATGGAACAGAGAGTCAGTGAGCTGAAAGACAAAAATTTCAGTGGAAACACACTAAAGAAAAATCAGAAATAAGACATAAAGAAAATGAAGAAAACATTAGAATCATGTGGGATGACATAAAAATGAACAACATACATATGACTGGAGTTTCAGAACATGAGAGGGACAGAGAAATCACTGAGAAAAATGTAGAAGAGGTACTAGTAGAAAATATTTAATGTATTATCAAGAATGTAGATATCTACACTCAAGTAGCTCAGCAAGCACCAAATAGACTAGACCCAAAAAGAAAAGCACCAAGATATATCATAGTCCAATTCTCCAAAATAAAAAGCAAAGGTAGAATACTAAAAACAGCATGAGAAAAAAAAAGTTACCTACAAAGGAGAAACAATTAGATTAAATTCTGATTTCTCAGTATAAACCATGTGAGCAAGAAAACAACGGGATGGTGTATACAGAAAGTTGAAAGAAACAATTGCCAACCAAGGATCCTCTATCGACCAAAGCTGTCTATCAAATATGAAGCAGAAATTAGATCCTTTATAGAAAAGAATGAACTTAAGGAGTTTGTGAACACAAGGAATTTTAAGAGAAGGCCTTCACACAGAGACACCAGAAGAAAGTGGCTGGATCATAAAAACCAGAAACAAAAGGAAAAGGAACACAGTAAATGGAGATAAAACCTGGCCTGCCAATAATTAAACTTAATATGTAGGATAGGGCAAGGGTTAGATCTGTGTTCATAGAATTGCTGTGAGTCATAGAGAGATCAGTTGGCCTAACGGAAAGAAAGCTGTGCTATCAAACCAAAGGTGGGTGATTTTAATCTGTGACCCTCAGGCCTAATTTTAATTGGTTTTGATCAAACATTCTTCTAAGTGCACTGGTCTGCAAATTTGCTGTGCAGAGGTAACACATGATTTCTGTGATGCTAAACACTATGACTCTAATGTGTCAAATGTGAGTAATGGTTTCCCATGGTGGACAGTGTTTGGTGAAGCTCTAAGATTAACACAGGCTTAGAAGCAGGAATGGCTTCCACTTCCAAAATAGCTTGCTGTGAACTTAAAGAAATGATGACATTTATATAAGTGTTCAGGTCATTTGTTCGTAGGGTCGCTATCAGTCACCTACGACCTGACAACACTTACTAACAACACATGAATGGATTAAATGCACCAATTAAAAGAGAAAGAGTAGCAGAATGAATAATTTTAAAAAACCTCAAAACCAAAACCCCAAAGTCTATAAATATGTTGTCTACAAGAGAGACATCTAAGAAATGAGGAGAAAGAAACACAAAACAAAGGCTGGTAAAAAAATATACCAAGCAAATGGCATCTAAAATAAAGCAAAAGTGACAATAGTAATCTCTAATAGACTTCAGAATGAAAATATCATGAAAGGTAAGGAAGAAAACTATATGATAATTAAAGGCATGGTAGAATAGAAAGACATAACTTTGGTCAACATCTATGCTCCAAATGATAGACCTGAAAATTACATAAAACAATAGTTTAGAATTGAAGAAAGAAATAGCACTACAAGAGTGGTAGGATACTTTAACACACCACTCTCATCAAACAATAGGTCAGCCTAAAAGAAATTTAAAGAAGATGCAGAAGATCTAAACTACAAAATTAGCCAACTCAAACTTTTGGATGTATTCAAGGTAGAGCTGTTGTTGTTGTTGTTGTTATGTGACGTCGAGTCGCTTGCGACTCATAGCGACCCTATCTATGTACAACATCCCTAAACTCCGCTCTGTCCTGTGCCAATCACACTGTCTCTGACACTCCCGTCCCAATTATCCCAGTCACTGAATCAATCCACTTCATAGAGGGCCTTCCTCTCCTGTGCTGTCCCTCCACCCTCCCAAGCATGATATCCCTCTCCAGGGACCGGTCCCTCCTCACAACATGTCCAAAGTATGTTAGACGGAGCCTCAGAATCTTTGCCTCCAAGGAGTCACCTGGTTTAACCCTTTCCAGGACAAATCTGTTTGTTTTCCTAGCAGTCCATGGTATTCTCAATACTCTTCTCCAGCACCACAGCTCAAAGGCATCAATTCTCCTTCTATCCTCCTTGGTCACTGTCCAACTCTCTGATGCATAACAAGTGATTGTGAAGACCATGGCCTGTATCAGACGCACCTTAGTCTCCAGAGAGACACCATTGCTCTTCAGTACTTTGGAGAGGTCCCCAACAGCAGACTTTCCCATGGCAATGCGCCTTTTAATTTCCTGGCTGCTGGTGCCAAGACTGTTGACTATGGAGCCAAACAAACTAAAGCTGTGTATAATCTTAATCTCTTCACCATCCATCCTGATGCTGCCAATTGGTCCAGTGGTGAGAATCTTTGTCTTCTTGACATTGAACCTCAATCCATATTGTAGGTTGCAATCCCTGACACTCTGCAGCAAGCGCTTCAGGTCCTCTTCAGTTTCAGCAAGCAGAGCACTCAACAAAAACTCAATTAACTTTCTTCTCAAGTGTACATGGTATACTCTCCAAAATCGATCACGTATTAAGACACAAAGCAAGCCTCAACAAATTAAGAAACATTGAAATAAGATATTTTCATTGAAATAAAGTATTTTCTCAGATCACAACACCACAATGCCATAAAATTTAAAATTAACCACAACAGGATAAAACTAATATAACCACCCACATGGAAACTAAATAACATCCTGTTAGAACATGATTAGATTACAGAAATAAAGAATGAAATAAAAAAAAATTCTTTTAAGTTGAATCATAATGAAAATACAACATACAGAAATCTCTGGAATGCAGCTAAGGCAATCCATAGTAGGCAGTTCGTAGTAATAGGCAAACATATACAAAATGTAGAAAGAAGCAAAATAAACGATCTAACTCAATGTCTTCATCAAATAGAAAAAGACAACAATCTAACCCCACAGTCCCTAGGCAAAAGGAAATTATAAGGATAAGAGCTGAAATCAATGAGATAGAAAACAGAAAAACAATTGAAACCATAACTAAGACCAGGAGCTGTTTTTTTAAAGGATCAATATAATTAACAAACCATTGGCAACTTAACAAAAGAGAAAAGGAGAAGACACAAATAACTCGATTAAGGAATGAGAGAGGTGAGATCACAACAGAAGCAGAGGAAATGAAATCTATAATATCAGAATATTATAAAAAGATATACTCTGATAAATTTGAAAACCTAGAAGAAATGAGCACCCTATTTTAAACCTATGCCCTGACTTATACAGACAGATGTAGAACATTTGAACATCACAAAAGAAATTGAACAAGTCATAAAAAGACTCCCTCACAAAAATAAGTCCTAGATCAGAAGACTTCATGGCTGAATTCTACCAAATATTTAGATGATCTATCACCAGTTCTACTTAAACTATTTCAAAAAATTGAGTAAAAAGCAACACTTCTAGAGTAATTTTATAAAGCAAGCATAATCCTAAATTATCTCTATATGATAGTGTATACAGAAAACCTTAAAGCCTAAAAAACCCCAAGCAAGTAAACAAACAAACAAAAAAACTCTCAAAAAACCTGCAAGAGCTAGTAAACCAGGGTGGTGGAATATAAGATCGGTATGCAAAATTTAGTGGGATTCCTCTACAAAAACAAAGAAAACACAGAGAAGAAAACTAAGAAAGCAGTACCATTTACAATAGCCAACCACAAATTGAGATACTTAGAAATAAACATAACTAGAGACACAAAAGGCCTTTACAAAGAAAACTACAAAACACTTCTGTGAAAAACAATAAAAGACCTAAATAAATGGGAAAATGTTCTCTGTTGATGGATAGGAAGACTCAATATAGTGAAAATAACAATCCCACCAAAAGGAATCTACACGTTTAATGCAATCTCAGTACAGATTCCAAATTCATTTTTCAAGGCTATTGTCAAGGCAATTTTTTCAGAGAGGAAATAGATCCCAAATAAACAAAGCACTTAACACTTCCTATCCTCAAAATCTACTACACTGATGTAATAACCAGAACAGCATGACACTGGTACAATGACAGGCATACAGGCCAATGGAACAGGATGGAGAACCCAGTAACGGATCTATCTATTTATGGTCAACTGATATTTGACAAGGAAACAAAACCTATGAAAAATGGGTGAACAACAACCTTTTCAACAAATGATGCTGGCAAAACTAGACTCCTCCCTGTAGAAAGCTGAAATAGGATCCACATTTCATACCATACACAAAAAAATCAACTCAAGGTGGATCAGAGACCTGAGGGTAAAGCCCAAAACGATAAAGATCATAAAAGACAAAAGGAAACCAAGTTTAGAAGGCCTAGTCTATTGAATTCTGACAAATACAGCCAGAAATGCATAATCTGGAGAGTATAAAGTTGATGAATGGTACCTTACAAAGATTAAATCCCTGTATGCATCAAAACTTTCTCCCGAAAGGGTGAAAAGAAACTCTACAGACTGGGGAAAAATATTTTGTGCTATCATCTTAGACAGTGGTCTCATAATAAAGTTTATAGATTATTACAGGGCCTTCACAAGACTGATAACCCAATTGCATAATGGGTAAAAGACATGGAAAGACTTTTCACAGAGAAAAACATTCAGATGGCCAACAGACACATGAATAAATGCTCAAAATTACTGACAATAAGAGAGATGCAAATCAAAACCACAATGAGATACCATCTCACCCCAGTAACAATGGCAAAGTTTAACGGACAGCAAGCAATAAATGTTGGAGAGGATATAGAGTGATTGGATCTCTCATACACTGTTGGTGGGATCGTAAAACTGTACAACCGCTTTGGAAGACAGTTTGATGTTTCCTCAGAAATCTGAACATAGAAACTCCATATGACCCAGCTATTCTATTGCCAGGAATATACTGGAAGGAAATTAGAACTGAGGCACAAATGAAGATTTGTACGCCAATACCCATAGCAGCATTCTTCACCATCACAAGAATATGGAAACAACCTGAAAGTCCAACCACAACCAAATAGATTGAGAAATCATGGTACTTTTACATGATGGAATACTACGCAGCACACAGGAGCAACAATTTCACAACAAGCTACATAACTTTGGAGACTCTGCAGATCATTATGCTGAGTGAACTAATGCAGTTTCATAAGAACAAATATAGCATAAGATTATTATTGTAAAAATAGGATAACTACTAAACATGTATGAGGGTCCAAGGAAGGGGGGAGAGTGGGAGCAGAGGGGTGAGGATGGGTAGGAGGGAAATCATAGAGACACATTATTTGGTGGGTGTAAGGAGGTGGTAAAGAAAATGGGAAAGATCCAGTGGGAACCTGAAATGATGAGGTAATGGTCGGCATAGATCAATGGGTATTAGTTTTAAAATATAATGTATGGGAAGGATTGTATGAAATTCAACGTCAATGAAGGAAAGTATGAGAAAAGACATTTTTTTCCACACAAAAAAAATCAAACCACTGTGTACATGAAAGAAACACAATGTATATAAATAAAAAAGTAAAAAAAAGTGAACTGGGGGAGGGAAAAGGAGGAGGGAGAAAAATGTGCATCAATGAAAATCCAGCTCTTCTTCAAACTTTCATTAAAATAACAATTTTAAAAAAACAACACAACTAAATAAACCCACAAATTATGATTATACACATGGACCTCATCTGATGGAAATAATGGGAAACAGACTATATTTGGGGCGGGGGGGAAATTGCAGAAGAAGCTAAATATCAGCAGCCAAAATCAAGCTGGGTGAAGACTGTGGAACAAACTATCAATTAATCATGTGTAAGTTCAAAGTGAAGCTGAAGGAAATCAAAACAAGTTCATGGAGCCAAATGTAACATCAATGCATTCCACATGAGTTTAAAAACCATTTCTGTTCTAATTTTCTGGGAGTGTATTCCTAGTAGTAGAATATTAGCTGGGCCATACAGAGTTTATATGTTCATTTTTTTTAAGGAAATGCCAGAGTGGTTGTACCATTTTGAAATTCCACTAACAGTGTATGAGAGTTTCCACTTTTGCACATCCTCTTCAACATTAATTGCTTGCTGCCCTGCTAAACTTTGCCACTGCTACAGGGGTGAGATTGTATCACCAAGACACAGACAGAGATTTGCGCAGCAATGTTCATAGCAGCATTATTCACCATTGCAAGAATATGGAAACAGCCCAAATGTAAAACAACAAATGAATGGATTGAGAAATTATAGTACATTCACATAATGGAATACTACACAGAACTCAGGAGCAATGATTTTGAAAAATAGTACATAACTTGTGAGAGACTGCAGAGCATTATACTGAGTAAAATCAGTTTTACAAAGACAAATACAGCATGAGACCATTATTGTAAAAACAGAAGGATAAATTATAAAATACATATGGGAATCCAAGGAGGGGAGGTGTGGGAGCAGAGGGGTGAAGATGAGTAGGGGTAAAACCACAGAATTGTACAATTTGGTCAGTAGAGGAGGGGAGGTGGGAAGAAATAAGAATGATTTGGTGGGGACTTGAAAAGACAGAGAAATGATGGGCATAGTCCAATCGTGATTAATTTTATAAAACATAGTGAATGGGAATGATTGCATAAAACACAATGAATGAAAAATTGTAAGAAATACAATGTATATGAACTTTGTTAGTAACCAGTATAAAATAATTTTAAAAAACACAAAACAAACAAAAACCTTCTCAAAAATAGGTTTGAAGCATTGAACATTAATTATTGAAGACCAGATGTCATTTCAAAATCAGGTATAATAAGATCCATGAAGAAAGCAAAACTCATTAAAAGGACAGAGGAGAGAAAAAAAAAGATAAAATGTCAGAAGAGACTGTGAAAATTATGCTAGAATTGTGAAGAGACAAAACAAAAGTTAAAGAAAATAAAGTATTATGATGAAATGTGCAAAAAACTGTTATTGTGCTGTCAAGTCATAGATGACTAGCGAAGGACCTGAACACTTGTATAACTTTGATCATTTCTCTAAGTTCATAGTCTCAGGAGGCAAGCTATTTCAGAAGTGGATGTCACTCCTGCTTCCAAGCCTGTTTTAACCTGGGAGCTCCACCAAACATTGTCCACCATGGGTAACCATTATCGCCTTTGACACCTAAGTGCCACAGTGTTTAGCATTACAGCAACCATGAGTTACCTCAGTACAGCAAATGGACAGAGCAGCGCTATACATCTTGGAGGAATGTTTGACCAAAAACAATTATAACTAGGCCTGAGGGCCGCAGATTAAAATCACCCACCTTCAGTTTGGTAGCATAACTTTTTATCCACTAGGCCAACAGAGCTCCCTCTCTCTGACTCACAGCAATTTTATGAACAACAGATCTAACCCTTGTCCTATCTTATGCCATCCCCACAATCAGAAATAACTTTAGACCAATGCTACTATACTGTATCAATCCATCGTGTTGAGGATCTTCTTTTCTTTGCAAGAAACTGTATTCAGAAAATAAAAAGGGAAGAATTTGCTCAGCATTTTTCAAGTGGAAGAAAATGAAAAATAATTTCAAACCTTGAGTTGCAATACAGAAAGATGTTATGACCAAAATCTTTAATGGTCTAGGAACTATCAAAAAGATGGAGTGTCTCCATTAGATCAATGTTGACTAATTTTACAAAACACAATGTATATGAGTGATCATTTGAAACACAATATGAATGTAGGAATGTGTGAAATGCAATGTATATGGATTTTGTATACAAACCAATATAAAATAAAAATAATGTGGAGCAAAAATTATTATTTGTTGTTGTGTACCATTTAGTTGGAACTGACCCATAGCTGACTGTCCCGCTGATTTTCAGAGGCAGTTAATCTCATAGGAGATGGCCTATCTATCTCTGCATCACCTTTTTGTAGTGCGGCTTCTTACAACTAGGCCACCAGTGCTCTCAAAAATTATTTAGTCAATAGTCAGAACAAAAAAAAAAAGGAAAGATAGGGTAGGGGAAATGCACAGTCACTGTATTAAAAAGAATGGATTGATACAGAACCATTTTAGTAAGTAGCTTATGATCCAGAACCAATTGTAATGAAGGAAGAAAGAAGTTCAAGCTGCACTGAAAGAATGCATTAGAAAAGAAAAAAAATCCTAGAAGTTGATAGGATGCCAATTGACATATTAAAAAAAAATAGATGCATCCCTGAATATGTTCACTGGTCTGTGCCAAGAAATTTGGAAAACAGCTACTTGGTCAATTTATCAACTGATTAGATCTATATTTGGTCTCATTTTTTAAAAAATGGTGATCCAATAGAATGTGGAAATTATCTAACAATATTACATGCTAGCAAAATCTTGCTGAAGATTATCCCAAAACAACTAGAATTGTGCATGGACAAAGAAGTTCCATAAATCCAAGCTGGGTTTAGAAAAACCCATACCACCAAGGATATTATTGCTAATGTCAGGTGGATATTGACTGAATGCAGAGAACACTAAAAGGATGTCTATTTGTGTTTCATTGATGTTGATAATAAAAAATTATGACTGATACTGAGAAGAATGGAAATATTTAGTTGTGCTCATGGGAAACCCTTAACTAGATCAAGGGGCTTTTTTTTCTGAACAGAATAGGGAAGTACTGTATCATATAAATCAAGAGAGATATGCATTAGAGCTGTATCCTTTTTCCATACCTGTATAGGCTATGTGCAGATAAAATCAGAGAAGCTAGACTTTATGTAGAAGAATGTGGTATCAGGCCAGAGAAAGATGCATCAGCACCCTACATTGTACAGATGGTATAGCCTTGCTTGCTGAAAGCAAGGAGGACCTGAAGCACTTGCTGCAGAAAATTAAAGACTACAACTTTCAATATGGTTTAAATCTCAATATCAAGAAGACAACATTCTCAGCACTGGGCTAATAGGCAAACTTGCACTAGATAGAAGATTGATATTGTTAACAATTTCATGCTCCTTGGATCCACAATCAATACCCTTAGCACCAGCATCAAAAGATGTGTTTCACTAGTGAAATCTGCTGCCAAAGACCTTGCAAAGGTGCTTATAAGCAGTGATTATGCCAGTTTAAAGACTAAGATTTACTGCATTAATTGTTAAGTTACTTCCTATGTATCTTAAATTTGCACAATGAAATAGGATGACAGGAAAAGGATTGATTCCTTTAAGGTTGTGGTGTTGGAGAATTGTGCTGCATACCTCATGAGATACCAAAAAACCCCAAAAATATATGTTAGCTAACTTTCGTTTTTGATTGAGATATTAATGAAAGATTATAGAGAAGTTAGATTTCCATTCATTCATTGTTGAACATTTTCCTCCTCACCAACCCCTCCCCGCCCAGTTTGCTTTTCTCTTTGAAAAGGAAGGGGGGGGGGAATCTTTCATTGTTATACAAACCCTCACCCCCAGTCCACTTTACTGATACTCTTATTCTGGACTCTTGTCATGCAAATAACACCTAATCATATATCCCTTTTAAACAGTTCTCTCCCTCATCTGTTTCATTGTAGGGTTCATTGTTTATCCCCTCTTTAATTAGTTTCCCCCCAAACCCGATGTCAGTTCTGTATTATGATGTGGCATTATGTAGTATTTGTCCTTTTGTGACTGAGATATTTAACTCCGCATAATGTCCTCCAAGATCACCCATTTTTGTATGTTTCATGAGTTTCTTGTTTTTCAATGCTGCATAGTATTCCATTGTGTGAATATACCACAGCTTCTCTAGCCATTCGTTTGTTGATGGACGCTTGAGTTGTTTCTAACTCTTTGCTATTGTGAACAGAACAGCAATAAAAATGAATGTGTATATATTTGCTTAGGTGGCAGTAATCATCTTTTTGGGGTATATTCCCAGTAGTGGAATTGCTGGGTCAAATGGTATTTCTGTTTCCAACTTTTTGAGAATGCGCCACACTACCTTCCATAATGGTTGCTCCATTTTACACTCCCACCAACAGTGAATAAGGGTTTCAGTTTCTCCACAACCTCATCAACATTTGTTGTTTGCTGTTCTGTTGAATTTTCCTATCGTTACTGGGATGAGATGATATCTCATAGTGGTTTTGATTTGCATCTCTCTTTGAGCTAGAGATTTTGAGCATTTCTTCATGTGTTTGTTTGCCATCTGAATGTCTTCTTTGGTGAAGTGTCTGTTAAAATCCTGTGCCCATTTTTCAACTGAGTTGTTTATCTTTTTGTGGTGCTTAAGTATTCTATAATTTTTAGCTATATGTCCCTTATCAGACATGACATTATCAAATATTTTTTCCCAGTCTGTGGCTTTCCTTTTTCCCCCGTTGGAGAAATATTTAGATATGCATCAGGATTTGATTCTCAGAAGGTCCCATTAATCTATTTTTTCCTCTCCTGGTTGTAGATTTTTCAGGATGCTTGGAAGGTTGCTCATGTTGTGGAATATGGCTTCTAGAGTTCTTCTAAGCTTTTCTCTAATGAAGTTTATAGTCCTTGGTTCTTGAACCACTTTGAGTTGGCATTTGTGTATGGTGTGAGGTGTGGGTCTTGCTTGAATTTTTTACAGATAGTTTTCCAATTTTGCCAACACCATTTGTTTAAAAGGCTGCCGTTTCCCCACCTAACTGATTTCATCTCCTTAACAAAAATCAGTTGGCAATAGGTAGATGGGCTGATTTTTTGGGTTCTCAATTCTATTTCATTGATCTATGTGTCTGTCATTATACCAGTACCATGCTTATTTGACTACCATAGTAGTGTAGTAGGATTTGAAATCAGGGAGTGAGATGCCTCCTATCTTATTTCTCTTTTTAAGGAGTGCTTTACTTACTTGGGGTCTCTTTATATTCCAAATGAATTTGGAGATTGCCTTTTCCATCTTGTTGAAGAATGGAATTGGTATTTGAATTGGGATTGGATTAAACATGTACAAAAATGAGGAAACTTTATAGTATATACTTTGGGCACATTGTTAAGAGAGATCAGTCCTTAGAAAAGAGCATCATGGTTGGCAAGGTGGAGGGTTAGCAAAAAAGAAAGAGACACTCAACAGGATAAATCAACCTTGTGGTTGTTGTAATGGGCTGGAATATATCAAGGATGATGAGGATGACAAAGAACAGGCTGGAGTTTAGATCAGCTGTTCCTAACATTACTATTGAGACATAGTCATCTTCATGATTCCTAAAATCCACAATAACTATTATAAGATAGATTTTTAAAAAAAATATCTAAATCAGTTGATGTTAGAATGTAGAAATATCAAACCTGATCATGGAAGTAAATGTCAGTCTATCTCTCTTCATAAGCATAATTTCTAGTTCAACCACCATCAAGTGGATTGAAAAAATGTGGTGCATTTACACAGCAGAATACTATACAGCACTTAGAAGCAACAGTTTTGAAAATTACTCAGAACTTGGGAGGGTTTGAAGAGCATTATGTGGTGAACTCAGTCTCATAAGAGCAAATACTGCATAAGACCACTATTTTAGAAATAGATAACTAGTAAAAAATATATGAGGATCCAAGGTCAGGAGGGTGGGAGCAGAGGGGTGAGGATGGGCAAAGGGAAAACCGTAAGGTCACACAGTTTGGTAGGTGGAGGGAGGTATGGGTAAAGGAAATGGGAAAGAATTGACAGGAATCTGGACTGGTAGTGGTGGGCATAGTACAGTGATGATTAATTTTATAAAACATAATCAATGTGAATGATTGTATGAAACACCATGTGGATGAAAGATAGTGTGAAACATATAACAATGTATATGAACTTTGTTAGTAAACCGCTATAAAATAAGAATTTTTTTTAAAAAAAGAGAAGACAAAAAATGCATTGTTTCAATTTGTTTGCTGCTTTGATGTCACTTATATCAATCTAGAATGATTAAATGGTGGTATAATCATAAAATTGAAGGCTATCCAAAAGTGACTAAAATAGTCTATTGATAAACACTGTTTTGTTGTTGTTACGTGTTGTTGAGTAATAGGGACCCCATAAACAATATAGACATGACTTTTGTCTTATCATGTGTCATCCTTATCCTCCTGACACATTTGAGTCCATTGCCACAGATATGTAATCAAAACATTTTATTGAGTCTTCCTCTCTTTCACCAAACCTTCACCTTGCCAAGTATGATGTCTTCTTTCCAAGGAATAGTCTCTACTGAGAACATTTCCAAAAAAATGCATTCTGTGTGGCTTTACAGCCATACTATTTGAAAATGGGCCAAACTGAAAACTTCTGTGATTGTGGTTATTAAGTATTTCTGGAACTGAAGAATAAAGTGTAATCACTTTGTATGAATTCAATTATGTCCCATTGTTGAAAGAATGCTGTTTGTGTGTGGGTTGTAACTCCGCATGGGGGAAGAGTCTTCATTAATAATATCAATAGCTTTGAGCCTGTTCCTGTGAGGTGAGACACCACCCACACTTCCAAACCTGTGTCTATCAATCCAACACTATTTAATTCACCTATCTTTTGCAAATGGAGCTCGTTAGTGGCAAGGAGTTGAGCTGGCAACCCTAAGGTGTGTATTTTTATTCCACCTGCTACTCTGCAAGAGAAAAATGGGTAATCTTCAGTGAGATTTACTGCCTCTGAAAACCTACTTGATGGTCAACTAAAAGTTGGTTCTGACTCAATAGCATAACAGGAATTACAACAACAATAGTCCATTGAAATAGTCACATGAACTTAACAGACAATCCTTATGAGTTTATTGTTTGTTGTTGTTTTTGCGTATCCTTGAGTCTGAACCAACCTAAACTGATCCTCCAGCAGGTTTTCCAGAGGCAGTTAATTGCATGAGCGAAGATTGCCATCTTTCTCCCACAGAGCAGTGATGGATTCTAACTGCATCCCTTTGTGGAGTAGTAGTGGATGTAAACTACTTACCTTTGTGGAGCAGTACAATTAGTTATCATGAGTTTATGAGGGAAACAAAAGTTTAAAATTGAGGTCAGAAACTTTAAAAATACAATTGTCAGCACACCATCTTCCTCAGTTCACTAGCAAGCTGGCCTCTTTCTAACCTTCAGCTTCTTTTGGCCCTGCCTTCCAGCTCTGGGACATTATTCCAAAGTTCTTTTATCTCTGCCAATTATGCTGCTCCCTGTCCCTACTCTGCCAGTTAGTGCAAGCAAAGGATCTCTGGAACCTTGGGGTTACAGCTCTAGTGCAGCGCTGTCTCACATAGGTTTCTGGCTCTCTGACAACTCTGCCGTTGCCAGTACTGCTGAAACTTGCCCTCAGTACATCTCACGCAGGAATCTCTGGCCCAAAAAGACTCAATGTATTTTCTGTTGTTTCTTTCTTGATGACAGAGAGATTTCTGCTTTCTGCTAAATTTAAGCTTGGTGGGATTACAAAACCAACCAATTTCTTTTATGAGTAGACTATACATCTTATTTCCATGTTCACACCCCCAAAAGTGCTATTTACCTTTCTTGTGTTCAAGCTCTCCAAGTGACTTGGTGAGGTCACAGACACCCCACATTTGTATAGTCCTACCAAACCACGTGGTGAAAGTCAAAGCTAATGGCTGGAAAGCCATACTGAGAAATCTGCTGTACTACACCAATGATTTGTACTCTCTTGAAACAAAATTATTGCCTTGGATAAAAAGCTACTAATTTTTAAAAAATTATTATTAATTTTAATAAACATTTACAG
>NW_006399893.1:3786319-3787769 GCF_000299155.1 Elephantulus edwardii | reverse complement strand
TTTTTAAAAAATTATTATTAATTTTAATAAACATTTACAGAGGTTTTGGATTTCCTTTCATTCATTGCCGCACTTTTCTCCCTCCCCACCCCTCCCCACCAGTTCGCTCCCCTCTCCGAAAAGAAAAAGGAAAAAAAAAATAAATTCCTTCATTGGTATACAAGTCCCCCATCCCTTTCCCCCCACCCGCCACCGTGAGTACACTTCTCTATGTAGCCTTAATTCTGGATTCCTGTCCTAACCATAATAATCATTCTACTAAAATTTTTAAAGCAAATGAACAAAACAATCCCAACACATTCATCGTGCTTAGTATCCTTATATTCCTTTTAACTCTTAAATAATTTCTATGAAGGTGTTGATATTTTCATTGTTCAGAAGACCAATCTGAGACTTAATAAGGTTTCGACAAGACTAATGTTAAGTCAATAATATCAACATGGAGAAAGAGATCAGCTGGCCCAGTGGACAGAAGGCGATGCTACCAAGCTGAAGGTGGGTGACTTTTAATCTACGGCCCTCCGGCCTGTCTTTCATTGTTTTTGTTCAGACATTCCTCTAGCCCTGGTGTACAAGTTGCCCTACCACAGTCACTTGTGGTTGCTGTGAGGCTAAAAACACTGTGACAATGATTGATTTGTCAAATGTGTTAATGGTTGGTTACCCAATGCAGACAGAGAGTGGGGTGGAGCTCCCTGATTAAAACAAGCTTGGAAGGAGGAGTGGCATCCACTTCGGCAATAGCTTGCCTATGAAACCTTATGAACATGGAGAGAGGATGAGAGACACCCAAACACTGAGGACTCTCCTTCATAGGGTCACTATTAACAGCAATGTTAAGTCAGTACCCTGCTGTTATATAAACTTACTAATGCAATTGCGGTAGTGGATTTGGTGTGTCACTGACTGTGAGGTTGTGTCAGATAGAGTAAGGTTCAGACCCATTGTTCGTAAGGTCACTAGGAGTCGTGACTGACTTGATGGCACATAACAGCAGTGAAACATACATGTCTGGATGGTCTACCTTCATTTTTATCATCACAGCCTCCTTTCTGAAAAGAGATTAATATACATGCAACCCAGTCCTAACATGTAAATAAAGACCTCATACATGGAACATGATGGCATCAAGAATGGATACAGGAGTTTGTTTTTCAAAAGTTTTAAAATAGAAAATACTTGGCAAAGAAAGAGTGGCAGTCTACAGATACATCAGAGGGGGTGGAAAAGTTAATTTTCTGAAAGTCTGTACTTCTCTGTGAATTTAGAAACACCAGCAAATTCCATGAAGGAAAGATGAGCAGGCTCCTGTGTAATTTACACTTTCAGAAACCTAGTAAACTAGGTGTTGTTTCTCACCGATGACAATGAGTTTTGTTTGAGGTTTGTTTTGGTTTGTAGCACATTAAATGCTTGTTGTTGTTGTTGTTATGTGCCGTCGAGTCGCCTA
>NW_006399893.1:3777386-3785189 GCF_000299155.1 Elephantulus edwardii | reverse complement strand
CTCTGTTGATGTGCTGTTCCAGTCGTTTTTGGATAATCTTCAGTAAAATCTTGCTTGCATGTGAAATCAGTGAGATTGTTCTGTAGTTTCCACATTCGGTTGGGTCGCCTTTCTTTGACATTTGAAAACTGGGAGCTAGGTGACCGGAAGAATGCTGGGGAGATCCAAGTAGACCTGGGGCAGTCATGATATACTGTCGGATAGAGTGGAGCTGTTATCAAAAGTAATTTAAATCTTTCTGGTAACCACACTAAAAATAGATAACAGAAAATGAAATTAATTTTAATACTATATTTTATGTAACTCTATCCACATATTATAATTTTAACTTGCCAATTAGCTAAAAATTAAAATACATTAATTTTTCCATATACAGTCTCAAAATCTAAAATGTGTTTTACATTAATGGGAATTTCAACCCAAATGCAAAATTATCAGTCTTTAGATCTACATTCTGATCTAAACTTTGATCTCCTTTTAGAGTTTATAAAACTTACAGTTGGAAAATGCACTCAAGTTGTTCCAAATGTACTTAACATTTTTCTAATAATTAAAGCAAAGCTTTGATTCCATAGTCACACTATCCATATAGCAAGAGTTCAGCTGTTACATGTCTCAGGGGCACCATATTGGATGGAGGAGTATAGAATAAGGAGAAGAATAACTTTGAGAAATTTCAGTAACGTCGAACAATAAAATGCTGCATTGAAGAAGCTTAAATGGAAAACCAACTTTTATGCAGTCACCATCAAATGAGTGATAGACATTCACAAAGTGTCTGCTTGATAGCGTTCACTCCATGGTTCTTCCCTATCACTCAGGGTCTACTAGCCTGGGGACATTTAGCAGGAATAGAATCCTGGAACTTTAGTTAAGAGTCAAACAATATCAGAGATAACTAAAATATGTGTAAGAATTATATGGTACTTAGAAAGAGACAGCCCTAAGGGGGTAGGAAGGCAGGATTATTGTTATTATGTGCCTTCAAGTGGCTTGAGACTCATAGTGACCCTATGTACAACTGCCCTTAACCCTGCTCTGTCCTGTGCCAATCTCACCATCTCTGACACACCCATCCTGATTACCCCAGTCACTGAATCAATCCACCTCATAGAGGGTCTTCTCCTCCTGCGCTGTCCCTCTACCCTCCGAAGCATGATGCCCCTCTCCAAGGACTGGTCCATCCTTGAAACATGTCCAAAGTATGTCAGACGAAGCCTCAGAATCCTTGCCTCCAAGGAGCAGCCTGGTTTAACCGTCTCCAGTTGAACCTGTTTATTTTCTTAGCAGTCAATGGTACATTAAATACTTTTCTCTAGCACCACAGCTCAAAGGCCTCAATTCTACTTCTATCCTCCCTAGTCATTGTCCGACTCTGCTACATAACACCTGATTGCAAAGACCATGGCCTGTATCAGGCACACCTTAGTCTCCAGAGTGATACAATTGCTCTTCAGTGCCCTGGAGAGGTCCCTAACAGCAGACTTTCCCATCCCAATATGTCTTTTAATTTCCTGGCTGCTGGTGCAAAGACTATGGAGCCAAGCAAACTAAGGCTGTGAACAATCTCAATCTCTTCACTATCCATCCTGATGCTGCTAATTGGTCCAGTGGTAAGAATCTTTGTCTTCTTGATATTGAGCCTCAATCTATATTGAAGGCTGTAGTCCTTGACTCTCTGCAGAAAGCACTTCAGGTCCTCCTCAGTTTCAGCAAGCAGGATTATGTCATCTACATAACGCAGATTGTTGATGGACCTTCCACCAATCCTGATGTCACACTTCTCCTCATAGAGCCCAACCTCCCGGATAATCTGTTCTGCGTACAGCTTGAAAAGGTATGGAGACAGGACACATCCCTGCCATACGCCCTTCCCAATTTGGAACCATACAGTATTTCCCTGCTCTGTTATGACGACTGCCTCGTGGTCCAAGTATAGGCTTCACATTAGCATGATCAAGTGTTCTGGGATTCCCTTTCCTCTCAGAGTCAGCCACAGTTTGTTATGATCCACACAATCAAACACCTTTGCATAATAAATGAAACACAGATTCCTCTGGTACTCCCTACTTTCAGCCAAGATCCATCTAACATTAGCTACACTATCCCTAGCACCACAACCCCTTCTAAACCCAGCTTGGAGGAGGGCTATATGGTGGGGAAGAAATCAGAGGTCGTTTTTAGTGGGTGGAGGGAGAAGGTGGGGAAAAAAAACCCAACCCAAACCTCCAACAATGTACATGAATTAAATACAATGTAAATAAACTATTGTATGCAATACATTTAAAAAATAAAAAGACAGCCTTATACATAATCTATAGTGCTGCTGGTGGAAATATTGGTGGCTCTAATCTATCAAGTGATCTTAAAAGGAAGACAGTAAGTTTCCTTCACTAAAGCTTTACAGTCTCAAACATCAAATGGAGAGTTGTTACGAGTTAGAATTAATTCCATCACTGAGGGTTAAGAAATAGAAAGTTCCTTTTTTTTAAACAAAAGAAAGGAAGAAAAGAAAATGTCAGCTCATTTATTCAAAAAATGTTGGCACTAAATTGATAAAAAGTAATTAAGGGCAAAGAAATGTAAAGTGAATTAAAAAATTTACTAAGCAGAATTACAACCAATAAGTTAAGGAGCCATGTAGGCAAAGTATTTCACATGTTATGCTGGTCACAGCAAAGTCAGTGGTTCAAGTCCACCAGCCACGTCGGCTCCTCTGTGGGAGAAAGATTGACAATCTAATCTAGCAAAGATGTATAGCTTCAGAAACCTGACTGCACACATAGTGGATTAATATTTTTTATGTTCTATATTTGCCATTGTAAACTACATATAGAGTTCAGGATTTCAGTAATAAGAATATGTTAATTATATGCACAAATTAGATGGTATATGTAGTTTATTTATGGTAATTATATGACCCAAATCTCTGATCATTTTGTATCACCTCGAATCTGATTAGCATGATCCTGCTTTCTTAATGAACCCAGAAATATTTAGAATTAAATAAGAGATATTTAAAGAATTAAAGCCATTGTATTTTTTTAAACAAGTTATCTGAGCATATTTGGTGTTTTATGACCTTGTAATGTTTGAAAGATCTTATGAGTAAGTCATGAAGCTTGCAAATCCAGTATATAATATATATTTGAATAATGGATTAGACTGGATTTTAAATTTAAATTTTCCTTAATTTTTAAACAGGATTAGGACATTATGGGTGTTATCATTTTTATATTTTATTTATTTGCTATATAAAAGTAGCATACATATGTGTTGTAAGGTTGCTGAGGAAGGACAGAACCCAGTGCAGACCAAGAAAGATACTTTATTGAGGAGAAACTGCCAGGCTGGCTCTCAAGGAGAAAACCAGCCCCCACGAAGAGTTAGAGGGGGATTTTATACTTTCTTCCAAGGGCCTTGTGGAAGGGAATGCTTATAGATGCTTCCTTCAAGATAAGGAAGAGAGCTGGGGTCTTAGAAAACTATTCCTGAAGGGACCTCTGGTGGTCAGTGGCAAGAAGCTTCAGTGCAATCTGAGAGGCATCTGGTTCAAATCCACCAGATGCTCTGCTGGAGAAGGAGGGACAATCTCCTCTTGTGCCAGTCAGATCTGATTTGATGGTACACATACACACAAAATAATAAAAATATAAAAAATAATAAAAAGTATTTTTCTTTTTTTTTTTCAAAGAAAACTATTCCTGAGGAAAGAAGTATAGTGTAGTTTCACAGAGAAAAAAAGCACAGCTGCTGTTTCCTGTGATTGAATTCTTTCAGTAGCCATTCTGGGAGAGGAAAGAAAGGGCTCTGCAGTCCTAATACATATCAGACAGAGACTTGAAAATGCAAAAAACTCAAACTCATTGCCTGCATGTCGGAACTGATTCATAGGTTGGCCTGCCAGCATTTTCAGAGGTTGCACATTGCATGGGAGGAGATTGCCTCTCTTTCTCCAATAGGCCAACTGGTGAATTCAAAGTACCTGCCTTTGCGTTAGCAACTCAACTCCTAATCACTAGAACAAGTTACTAACTGTTCCTTCTTTGGGACAATCTAGCATTCTAGCCAAAACCATTCACCAGAAGCTTCTACTTGGGGGGGGGGGAAGTAAATAAATGGGTTTCTATCTGGTTTGAGGACTGGAGGAAGATTCATCAACAACTTATGTTATGCAGATCAATGGCACAAGCTTACTTGCTGAAACTGAGGAGGACCTGAAGTGCTTGCTTCAGAAGATCAAGGCTGCAGCCTTCAACATGCATTGAAGCTCAACATCAAGAAAACAAATATTCTCACCACTGGGCCAGTTGGCAACATCATGATGGATGGTGAAGAGATTGAGATTGGTAACAGCTTTAGTGTGCTTGGCTCCACAATAAACACTCTTGGTACCAGCAGCCAGGAAATCAAGAGACAAATTGCATTGGGAAAGTTGGCTGTCAGGGACCTCTCTGTGGTACTGAAGAGCAATGATGTCAGTCTAGAGATTAAGGTACACCTGATACAGGCCATAGTCTTCACAATTGCTTGCTATGCTTCAGAGAGTTGGACAATGACTAGGGATGACAGAAAGAGAATTGATGCCTTTGAGCTATGGTCCTGGAGACGAGTGTTGAATATATCATGGTCTGCTAGAAAAACAAACAGGTTTGTCCTAGAGAGAGTGTAGCCAGGCTACTCTTTGGAAGCAAGGATTCTGACGCTTCATCTGACATACTTTGGGCATGGTGCAAGGAGGGACGAGTCCTTGGAGAGGGACATCATGCTTGGAAAGGTGAAGGAACGGAGAAGGAGAGAGAGGCATTCGATGAGGTGGATTGATTCAGTGACTGGGATAATGGGGATAGGTGTGTCTGAGACAGCAAAGTTGGCATTGGATAGAATAGGTTTGAGGGCTGTTGTACATAGCAACAACAACATCTGGTTTGAGAGGCTGGAGGATTCTTAGAGATTCTGAGAGCATCTAGGGAGTTTCTAGTGGCATAGTGTGTAGGAAGCTGTGCTCCTAACCCAAAAGTGGTGCCTCTGGTGGTTTGAATTCACCAGGAGTTCTGAGGGAGAGAGATGAGCAACCTGCTACCATTTACAGCCTCAGAAACTCAGGGAATGGGTCAGTGCCTCCAACTTTATGGCAATGAATGATATATACTGAGTCTAGAAACTGCCTGGGTATATCACAGCCGTCCCAGATGATCTTCCTTCATCAGCTTTTCCTATGAAAATAGAGCTGAGTGCCAGTCTAGATGAAGCTACTCCCAGTGTGTCATATTTGACATCTCTACCTTAATGGCTCAGTTCTCACCTTCCACACAGAAAAAAGTAAAAGCAACAAATCCCAAACCTCTCCTTGCTGTAAAGTGAGAACTGATAGCTGCTCCTTAAGCTGGTTTTTGTAAATTTCTCATCTTTCTCCATACTGAAAAACATGGTTTTTTTCTGGCTAATAGACCTCAAAAATAGTCATCACCTGTCATTGGTGATTTGGCCATTGCTGTGATGCTGGTTAGGTTTCAGGAGAGCTTCTGGGCTAAGGTGGACTAGGAAGAAAGACCCTGGTGAGCTACTTTCAAAAAAGCCAACTGGCAAAAACTGTGTGGGTTAGAACTGTGAATTTCATATACAGTCATGGAGATAGCACAAGTCGCATGTCTAAACAGGGTTTCATGAATGTTTTGTGCATGGGGCCACCACAAATCAAATAGACCATAAATCAATGCAGCAGACAACAACTATGTAGAAGAAATATTGTCAGCAGCTCAGTTGTCAATATTCTACCCTGGACCAAAAATAAGCGCCACTAATGTTCTTCTTATTTCTTTTTTTTTTTTTTTTCTTGTGGAGCTCTGGTGGCCTAGAGGCATGAAGCTGCACTGCAAAAGACACATCTTGTTCACACTAAGTGGGATTCTTTTTTATTTTCAATTAATTCTAACTCAGGAACTTGGTGAACCTTATAGAAAGGCATTAAGTCTTTTGTTCATGGAATCGCTATGAGCCATGCTCGACTCAACAGCAATCAACAACAACAACAACATCACCCCATGTGAACTGAGCAGATTCTTCTACAGAGGGTTTTCATCACTATGATGCTTTGGAAGTAGTTCCTGAGGTCATGTCTTCAGGAGGAGCTCAGGGTAGGTTCAAACCACTATTAGTTGAAGACTTAAGCCTTTGAGCCACTTAAGGACCCCTTTCTTAGTAAGAAAGAGTATTTTACGTTTAGATGAAAAGTGAAGAATTGCTGAGAGAAAATTCCAATTTACTCTAAATTATTCAAGTAAATCCATGCAACTTTAGGGTTGTAGTTGCTTTCTCCTCCCCACCCCACCCCTTATCAAATAGGTAAGTAAATGATAGTAAGCAGAAGTTTACTACTTTCTACTTGGAAATCACCAAAGAGTGTTTTTGTTAATCAATTCCCAGGCCAAAGCCATTAAATCAGAAGCTGGAAACTGTGCCTGAGAGTTGTGTTTTGTTTTAAATTCCCCATAGGCTCTTGATTTAGTTTACTTGAATAGGACTTTCCAGAACTATGCTTGGGATCATCCCACAATTATGACAAAGATAAAATTTAGAAGTAATTCCAAAGCCAATGTCACTAAGGAATTGAAAGTTCTGAGAAAAACGCACCATGATGTGGTTTTTGGAAGATTTGTCAGTTCACAGTGAACCTGAGATGTTACCACTGAGATAATGAATTGAGTTCATGAGATGTCTCTGTAAGTCACCCCTAAATGATCACCTACAACCTTATTTTCTTTACATCTGATTACCAAGTGATCAGCCCTGTTGCCTGTTTGGAGACCATAATGCTGCCTGTTAGTTTATTTTCATCAGAAGGAAATTGCTGAGCCTCACCAAAGTTCACTAAAACAGCCAAGCATACATTCTTCAAAATAATTCACATCAATAACGTGAATTTGAAAGGGCTCTCATTCCTTTCCTGGCAGCTACAAACTGCTGACTCATGTACCTTTCCCTGTCAAATGTGTTTAACTTCATCTTGCAGCTTAATCGTTTCATTTCAAAACAAAGACTGAAATTTGAAAGTGCAGGGGAAAGTGCAGTAGGTGAAATGAGAGTTTCAATATACGTTACCATATATAGGAATCTTAAATTACCTCTAAATAATACACAAGCCTTGACATGAGGCTGAAATGAGTCTGTAACACAAAATATTTTACTCAAACTCAGCTTCCTTTTTTTTTTTTAAATTTGTAAGAACAAGCTGACTTTGTGGAATGTGTTCCAATTAAGTCATTTCCATTTCAAATTTAAACTTGTCACCTAAGTTTCTGGATGATACGGGGAAGAGAACTAGCACATTGTTCATTTCAACAAAAACCCAGACTCTATGACTTGAGTATGATGTTATTGAACCAATTCCTTTCTGCAGACTGAAATTCAATATGTTATAATTATAGCCTACTTTTGTCAGCATTAAAATAATCAGGTTAAAGAAGAGTGTATGCCAACTGTTAGAAGCTGTGCAGTGAAGGACCACTCTCCTTAATGTAAAATTCTGAAGTCAGTAAGCTAAGTGAAAGTAAATTCCTATGTATTGCGGTGTTCTAAAGTAGTGAGCACTTTTTTATAATGTACTACCAAAAAAAAAAAAGATACATTTTTCCTGCATTTATTTGCCATTCGTATTGCCTATCGGTTAATATTGCCCGCCAACTTGGCCATGATGATCTTTCTTTATATATATACATATACATATACATATACATATACATATACATATACATATACATATACATATACATATACATATATATACATATATATATATATATA
>NW_006399893.1:3760057-3777286 GCF_000299155.1 Elephantulus edwardii | reverse complement strand
CATATACATATACATATACATATACATATATATACATATATATATATATATAGTTGTTGTTGTTGTTAAGTGCCATCAACTAGTAGGCGACTCATAGCGACACTATGAACGAAAGTCCTAGACACTTGCATGACTTTCATCCTTTCTCAAAGTTCATAAGGTTTCTGGAGGCTAGCTATTACGGAAGTGGATGCCACTCCTGTGTTCAAGCTTGTTTTAATCGGGGAGCTCCACCAAACACTGTCCACCATGGGTAACCATTGACACATTTGACACATCAGTGTCACAGTGTTCAGCTTCACAGCAAACACAAGTTACCTCTGTATGACAAGTGGATACACCAGGATTATATGACCTGTGTGTGTGTCTGTGTGTCTGTGTGTCTGTGTGTGTATATATATATTTGTTGTCTGCTGTTGATTAGAGCAAGAATCCTAGTGAGACTATGAACAAAAGTCCTTTGTATGACTTTTGTTGTTTCTCAAAGTTCATAGAGTTTCCAGAGGCATATTGTTTAGGAAGTGGATGCCACTCCTGCTTTCAAACTTTTCATAGTGTGTTATTGTTGTTATGTGCCATTGATTCAACTGCAATGCATAGTTGTAAATTGAGTCAACTGCAATGCAAATGCTGTAAAGTAGTTCTGAACTCTTCCCTGTCCTGAGCCAGTCTCACTAATTTCAACCAACCGACCTCTATGTCCCAGAGATGATAGATAGATAGATAGATAGATAGATAGATAGATAGATAGATCCTAGTGGTAAGAGACTATGCTGCAATCCCAAGGGTAGGCGATTCAAATCCACCAGCTGCTCCACAGGAGAAAAATGGACATGTTGTGTTCATTAACTGCCTCTGAAAACCTATCTCAAGATCAGTTATGAGTTGGTTCTGACTCAGTGTGGCACAGGAGACATCCATTTTTCTCTTGTGGAGCAGCTGGTGGATTTGAACTTCCTTTCATTGATTATTCAAAGGCATTTGGCTATATTTATCAGAACAAACTGTGGCTGACTTTGAGAAGAATGGGAATCCCAAAACATTTGATTTTGCTTATGTGAAACTTATACTTGGACCAGGAGGCAGTCTTCAGAACAGAGCAAGGAAACTGTGCATGGTTTAAAATTGGGAAGGGTGTGCATCAAGGATGTGTTCTATCTCCATATCTTTTCAATCTATATGCAGAACAGATTATTGGGAAGGCTGAGCCCCATGAGGAGAAGTGTGGCATCAGGATTGGAGGCAGACTCATCAGCAATCTGCGTTAAGCAGTTGACACAACCCTACTTACTGAAACTGAGGAGGACCTGAAGCACTTGCTGCAGAAAGTCAAGGACTGCAGCCTTCAATATGGATTGAAGTCAACATCAAGAAAATAAAAGTTCTCATCACTGAGCCTATTGACAGCATCATGATAGACGGTGAAGACATTGAGACTGTTGACAGTTTCAGTTTGCTTGGCTCTACAATCAGCACTCTTGGTACCAGCACCTGGGAAATTAAAGGACAAATTGCATTTGGGAAAGTCTACTGTCCGAGACCACTTCAAGGTACAGAGAAGCAAAAATGTCAGTCTGAAAACTAAGGTGCACCTGATCCAGGCCATGGTCTTTGCCATTACTTGCTATGCATCAGAGAGCTGGACAATGACTAGGGATGATAGGAGGAGAGTTGATGCCTTTGAACTTTGGTGCTGGAAAGAGTATTGAATATACCATGAACTGTTAAGAGAACAAACAAGTTCATTCTGGAGAGGGTGAAGCCAGGCTGCTCCTTGGAGGCAAAGATTCTGAAGCTTCATTTGACATACTTTGGACATGTTGCAAGGTTAAATCAGTCCTTGGAGAGAAACGTCATGCTTGGGAAGGTGGAGAGACAGTGCAGGAGAGGAAGACCTTGATGAGATGGATTGATTCCATCACTGGAGTAATGGGGATAGGTGTGTCAGAGACAGTAAGTTTGGCAAGAGATAGAGCAAGGTTTAGGGCTGTTGTACATAGGGTCTTTATGAGTTGCAAGTGACTTGATGGCACAAAACTACAACAACCACTTTTGGGATTGCAGCATAGTTTCTTACCACTAGATCATATCTATCTATCTATCTATCTATCTATCTATCTATCTATCTATCATCTTCTATGTGTTCTAAATTCCAACATCTAGAGGTAAGAAGCTGTGCTGCAGTTCTGAAGGATTTGAACACAGTATCCACCAGCTGTACTGCAGGAGAAGAATGGACAATCTCCTCCCATAAGATTTATTGCCTCAGAAAAACCACTGAGGTAGCTTTGGTTCAGTTCTGACTCAATGGTAGATAACAACAAGGAGACAAAATAAAAAGCAAGTCTGAGTGGCATCCACTTCCTAAACAACATGCCTCTAGAAACTCTGTGAACTTTGATAAGTATTGATAGTTATAGAAGGGCTTCAAGTCAAAGACAGTCAACAACAACAATAAAGATATAGTCAGTCTTATCTGATTAAACAGAGGTTTCCTTAGGGATGTGGCTTGCATGCTATTTATGTTTGAACTCTGGCAAAATGCTACAGAGATTTTTGTCAGATCTACATCTGGCAATCTACCTTATGTCTCCAGACTTGAACCTGTAGCCTGTGTTGCTTGTCTCCTTTGGATTTGTCAGTATCCTAAGCGAGCCATCTATAACCCTGTTTCCCAGTAACAACCTTGGGATATAATAGCCTCTGAAGCTGCCAGTGTCCAAAGCCAGCAATCTGGCTTAACCTCTGCCTCCCCAGACATTCTCTCTTAACAGCTACCCTACAGAACTAGGCCATGTCAGATTCTACAAGCCTGTGAACTGTATCTTTGCAGTAATTATCTTCTTGTATTTACCTCTATCTTTTTATCTACAAGCTTCATTGGTTTTGTTACACTATTAGTTTTAAGAACCCCACCTATGACAAACATGATTCCTGAAAATTTTGTAATTATTAAAATTATATATAAAATATTTGTAGTTATTTGTAAAATGAATTAAAGTCTGATTCAAGTACTTATAAATACTTTCCCCACCTGCATGATGAATACTAAGGCCTACAGCATTACGCGTAATGATAGACTTCTTCACTCTCTATGACTGTAATTGTATTGCGTGGTTTCCAGGATCCTTGGTCCCCACCCAATAAACATCAGTAGCATTTCTTCCTTTGAAACTGTTAAAAGTCCCTCCCTCTCTAAATTTCCAAATGCAGTCAAAAGGGTCATGTTACTGCTCATAGAAACAGTGTTCCAACTGATGACATTGTCCTAGAAGACGGAATGGATTTCCTCATCAGTTAGAAAACTGGTTCTAGGAATACTTGCAAGTCTAAGACTCATTGGTTTCCTGCCTGGCCACATGCATTCACTAGACATGAGTTCACTGTAACCAGTAAGTGCTACTATATTCATAATTTTTATCTAAGGTTCAAACTGTATTCACTCCTCTCTGCTACCTGAGCACATTTTCTGTCATTTCTGGGATAGAGTTTCCAGGACACGTCCATCTATCTTTCAGTCAGTCTCTAGACTATCACTTTACTGACACTTTCCTCTTTGAGTCATCACTGTCTAATTCATTTACTTCTTTCACGTTAGAAAGCCACACTCCTTTCACACCTGCTCTTCTATCCCCAATACAATTTTCTGTTGACACTTAAAATTATGAAACAGTGGGTTCAAACTTTGGCTACATGTTGGAATCACCTTGTGTACCTGTGCTATTATTTCCATCGTACTAGTTGACGTGATTATAACATCCTAATTAGTGTCATTCCTCTTTTTTTTAGTCTTCTCTGGTGGCTCAGTGGTAAGGAATTGTCCTGCCAATGCAAAGGAACATAGTTTGAATCTACCAGCTGCTCTGAGGGAGAAAGATGGAAAATTTCCTCCCATAAGATTTATTGCCTCTGAAAACCAACTGGAGGGTCAGCTCTGGATTGGTTGTGACTCAAGAGTACATAACAATAACGAAGTTAAAAAGGCTGTAGTATATGTAGATAATTAAGACATTGTCTCAAGCCACCAAGTGGCAAACATGACACAGTAGCCAAGAGACTAACAAGATATCACATGAGAATCAAATTTCTGAACAAGAGTGGAGAAATAGCAGAGGTCAATAAAATATGAGGAGAGAATATGGAAGTTGATGCGAAAATTCAGGGTCAATGTGTTAGTAGAGATTAAAAAGAACAATTGGTCTGGTCTCCAGATAAAATAGTATATTAACTAAATATTCTTCTGAATAATTTTTTTGTGTATTTTTGGTGAGTTTTTTGGTTTTTGTCTAATAGTCCCTTTATTACCATAAGTAAGAGCCAGCTTATATCTATTTCTTAAACAGAAATTGAGGAATCACTCAGAAACCTTTCTTTGAAATAATACATGTTAAAATTCTGTGGAAATACTAATTGCTCTAAAATAGTAAAAGTTTAGGACTCCACCAAATGCCTATAAGTATTTATAACCTTCTTCAAAATAAGTTTCCAATGACTTTTAGAGTTTTTACAGCAAGTGAAATTGACCTGTTGGGTCTAGAATAAAAAAAAACAACAAAACAAACAAACAAAAAAAACCCTTGTTACTCACAGGCTCCTTATCATGGAGCTTTTACCAAAAAAACAAAACAAAACAAAAAACCCCAAACTAGCATTGGCCAAAATCTAGGGCATTTTGTAGTAAAAGTTGTAATATCTAAAAGAACATTATTGAAAGTTCTTTTTCATGACTTGGCTTTGATGAATTTGATCACAGACCTCTTGACTGATGTTTGTATCTGAGGGCTCTTTAACCACATGGTTAATTCCTAGTGCAGACGGCATAACTGGTGATGGATAACCTGGTTCACCCAGATGTGGCCAGACTAATAATTCCTCTGTAATTGCTCTTATGTTGATGGGAGAAACAAATACTGTACTTCTTGGAAAGCATGAGTTGGGTTTTGTTTTGTTTTTAATTTTTTTTTAAATTTTATTATTTTGTGTGTGTGTGTGTGTGTGTGTGCCGTCAAATCAGATCTGACTGGTACAGGAGGAGATTGTTCCTCCTTCTCCAGCAGAGCATCTGGTGGATTTGAACCGTGCACCTCTGGTATATGAGTTGGGGTTTTTTTTGGGTTTTTTTTTTCTTGTAGCCTTAGAGGTTTTCCTTTGCTTTGTGAAGACTAAACCCAAGTGTTGCTTTGAATGGTGACATTGTTGTTGATAAATATCATTGAGTCAGAAGTGATTCATAGCTGACTCTACAGCAGGTTATCAGAGGCAGTAATTATACAGAAGGATATTAGTCATCCTTCTCCAACAGAGAAGTTGATAAATTTGAACCACATTTATTTATATTGGCAGCACAATTTCTTACCACTAAGCCAGCAGAGCTCCCTGGATGATAGCATTGTTGTTGTTAGGTACCATTGAGTTGTGTCTGGCTCAGAGTGGCCCTATGAACTGATTTGAACCCTGCCCTATCCTTTGCCATCCTCATAATCTCTGACGCACTAGAGCCCATTGCAGAAGTCACTATCTAAGTCCATCTTGTTGAGGGTTTTCCATTCCTTCTCTGACCCTTCATCTTTCTAAGCATGATGTCCCTTTCCAAGGAATAGTAGCTTTAGGCAATCCAACTATTTACAAGGCAAGACCTGAAATTTAGAAATCTGGGACAGAATTCACAGATGAGTGCCCAACTATTACATATAGTCTAAATTCTTAGAAGTGAATCCCTATGAACTATAAGAGAGGTGAGAGCCATCTCCTAAGGGCTGAGAACAAGATCACTGCATGTTTTCATAGAAGCAGAAGAACCAGAACTGAGTCAGTGCTGAAAACTCCTCTCGGATCATGGTATGATGATAACCAAAATGGTTCTAAGTCCCCAGATCAGATGTCCAATTAGCTCAGGGTTCTATGTGGTGGAGGGGCCTATCTATCCAGGAAACATCAGCAGAATATGAAAGGAATACACAGACTCTCTGTACCAAAAGAAATTAGTTGACACTGAAAACTTTCAGGAAATACTACATGAACAAGAAATAATGGTAATGAAGGATGAAGTTCAAGCTACACTGAAGGCATTAGCAAAAAATAAGGCCCCAGGAATAGATGAGTTACCAGTTGACATGTTTCAATCAGTAGATGCAACCATGGATGTGTTCATTAGTTTGTGCCAGGAAATTTGGAGGATAGCTCTCTGGCCAATTGATTGGAAGAGATCCATATTTATAAGTTCTCATCCCCAAGAAAGGTGATCCAATAGAATGTGGAAAGTACCAAGTGATATTATTAATATCACGTGCAAGCAACATATTGCTAAAAGATTATTCAAAAATTGTTAGAAGAGTACATAGATAGGGAATTGCAAAAACTTCAAGCAGGATATAGAAGAGGCCATGGCACCAGGGATATTATTTCTGATGTCAGATGGATCCTGACTGAAAGTAAAGAATACCAGAAAAATGTCTTTTTGTGCTTTATTGATTATGCAAAGGCATTTGACTATGTGGATCATAACAACTTATGTCTAACATTGAGGAGAACGGGAATTCCAGAACACATAGTAGTGATCATATGAAACCTATTCCTAGACCAAGAGGCTGTTGTGTGAAAGGAGCAAGGGAGCACTATATGGTTTAAAATTGAAAAAAAATGTGTGTCATGGTTGTATCCTCTCTCCATATCTACTTAATCTGTAAACTGAGCAAATTATTCAACAAGCTGGACTCTATGAAGAAGAATGTGGCATCTTGATTGGAGGAAGGCTCATCAATAACCAGCGTTATACAGATGACACAACCTTGCTTGCTAAAAATGAAGAGGACTTGAAACACTTGTAGGAGATTGAAGAATGCAATCATCAACATGGATTGAGGATTATCCTGAAATGACTAGAACAGTTCATTGACAGAGAACTACTACAAGCTGGGTTTAGAAGAGGTTGTGTTACTAGAGACATAATCGCCAATATCAGGTAGATCTTGTCAGTAAGCAAAGAGTACGAGAGGAATGTCTATCTGTATTTCATTGACTCTGCAAAGGCATTTGTGTTGATCACAAAAAAATGTGGCTACACTTGAGGAAAATGGGAATCCCAGAACACTTGATTTTGCTCATGCAAAACCTATACTCAGACCAAAAAGCAGTCCTCAGAACAAGAAAACATTGCATGGTTCAAAATCAGGAAAGGAGTATGTTAGGGATGCAGTCTGTCACCATACCTTTTAAATCTATATGAGGAACAGATTATTCAGGAGGTTGGGCTTTATGAGGAAGAATGAGGCATTAGGATTTGAGGAAGACTCATCAACAACCTACATTATGCAGATGATGCAATCTTGCTTGCTGAAACTGAGGGGGACCTGAAATGCTTCCTGCAGAAGGTCAAGCACTGTAGTATCCAATATGAATTGAAGCTCAACATCAAGAAAACCAAGATTCTCACCACTGGGTCAACTGATAGCACCATAATAGATGGAGAAGAGACTGAAGTTGTTTACAGTTACAGCTTGCTTAGCTCCACAATCAACCCTCTTGTCACCAGCAGTCAGAAAATCACAAGATGTATTACACTAGGAAAATCTTCTATCAGGGACCTCTCCAGAGTACTGAAAAACAATGATGTCAGTCTAGAGATTAAGGTGCACCTGATCCAGGCCATGGTCTTCCAAATTACTTGCTATGCTGGACAATGACTAAGGATGACAGAAGAAGAATTGATACCTTCAAGAAAGCAAATAAGTCTGTCTTAGTTAGGGTGAAGCCAAGTGAGGAGGACTTGAAACTCTTGCTTATTCTTTGAATGAAGATCTTCTGTACAGATTACATCTCAATATCAAGAAAATAAAAATTTTCGCTACTGGGCCAATAGGCACCATCATGACAGGGAGAAAAGGTTAAAATTGTGAATTATTTCCTCTTACTTTGATCCATAGTCAACATCCTTGGCATCAGCAGTCAATAAATTTAAAAAACAAAAAAAACCACACACACAAAACCCCCAAACCTATTGTATTGGGAAAGTGCTTTCAGAGACCTCTCTAGAGTTTGAGGAGCAATGATGACAGAAGTGCTTCTGATTCAGGCCAGGGTCTTTTCAACCACTTGCTAAGCATCTAAGAGCTGGTCAGTGAATAAGAATTGCAGAAGAAAATTTGTGTTGAAGAAGAGTATTGACTATCCCATAGATGCTCAAAGAACAAATATAGCTTGCAGAAGACGCAGCCAGAATGTACTTTAGTAGCATGGATAGCAAAGCTTCATTTCACATAGTTTGGACATGTTGCTAGAAAAGAGTATTGCTTGGATAGGGATATCATGCTGGGAAAGGCAAGTGAAAGAGAAAAAGACACTCAATGAGATAGATTGACACAGTGACTACAACGCTGGGCTTAAATATGTCAGAGATGATGAGGATGGCACAGGATAGGACAGAGTTCAGATGTGTTGTTCATAGAGTCACTATGAGTTGTGTCATATTTGTGGGCACAGAACAACAGCAAGTGACTCATTAACTGAATACAGTGGCTCATTTAAAGATAACATAATCGTACAGTTTTGAAAATTTGTTTACCCTACTTTTGGCATGTTGCAAGAAGGGACGGATCCTTGGAGAGGGACATCATGCTTGGGAGGGTGGAGGGACGGCACAGGAGGGGAAGACCCTCTATGAGATGGATTGATTCAGTGACTGGGGTAATCGGGATGGGTGTGTCAGAGGCAGTGTGATTGGCATAGGATAGAGCAGGCTTTAGAGCTGTTATACATAGGGTCGCTATGAGTCACAAATGACTTGGCGGTACATAACAACAACAATAACCCAATGAACAGTTGTGTATGTGGTCATGTTCAATAGTCAACCTCCAGAAACCATTTAACATTAAAATGGCCACTTTTGAGTAAGACATAATAGGAAATGTTAGTTGGGGTTTGAGCTATGAAAAGGAAAACATCACACTTAATTTTGCGGAAACTATTAAGATTCTTCTCACAGTCTCAAAGCTTTCTTCTCTAATCACAGTGCAGACACTATCAGAGAGTGGAGAATCTTTGTATTATTTCCAAGTTTCCTCCGATTGTCAGTCACTGTGACAAAGTGTCGGCCAAACTGACACAATGATGAATCACTCCAGACATTGAGTTTTCACGTGACTGTCGAGGGTCCTCCATGACTCTGTTGTCTGGAAATGCCATCGACCAACACAGAGTGTTCTGCCCAAACACAAAGGCAGGGATTGGTACAATTAGCCAGATGCTTGATTTTAGAGAAAGGAGATACATAATGGGCATTTGTTGCCCATGTGGCTATCACGTCTTCTTGTGCAATTGACTTAAATATTTATTAAGCAAAACTTCACTTTCCCAAACTTCTTGTCTGTATTCTACTACAATGAATTCTATTTGAGAGTAGGTTGAAAAGTTTGAAAAGCTTTAGCTGTAAAACAGCACGTGGTTCTCTTCACCCTTTCTCCTTGAAATTTTAACAGACAATATAATTCTTTGCTAATACATCTTTTTTAAAAAACAGATTGGATCTTACAAACCCAATGCTGTGGGAATTTATGATAGATTGATGTATAGCCTAATGCAAATGCACTTGTAATGTCTGCCTTAGCTTCCTGTTGGAGAGCTTGTCAATACACCAGTGCCTCAAATCCATTTTCTTGGCAAGAATGTTGCCGTTTTCTGATTATTATTCACAAAGGCAGCTTCCTGAGTTATTTCTGCTCCTGCACAATATTCATGATAGCAATTTGATACCTTAGCAGTTTCAAGGTTATCAAGTGATTGAAAATCCTACTGCTTACTTCAAGGTGTAACATATACAACTGTGCTGTCATCCATTATAGCAGTATAATAGTTTTTCGTAATGCCTTTCATGAACTGCTGATTTAGAAGTGTAAGCCGAACTTCTGAAGGCGCTTATCAGTCTCAGGCTGGGGAAGTATTGCTTAGCTGGAAAATATCATCCTGGGACTCTTCGTGTTACTTGGGGACACAAACCAAGTTTCACTTCTCTCAAGATAATGCTAGAGCCCCGCTCAGTCAAGTCACCAAAGTAAATTTACCAAAAGAAACAAAAAGGTCATGCTTTATCTTCTCCACAAATGCCTATCAGTAATGCATCTCAGAGGAAAAGGTTAGTTTTGCAGGTTGTGGAGATAAAGTAAGAAGGCAAGAATTACTGAGCAAGATGATGGAGGAGATTTGGAAACCCCATAAAAATCATGCAAATTCATAATGAAGCTAGGAAGTAAAACCAATCCTTTTTCAAATCCCTCTTCTCTGACTATCCACTCATTGGTTTTTGGTTTAGGGGTCTCTGGTTGAAGCAGGGGATTGCTTGAGTAAGTTTAAAAGGTGGCATCTGTTTAAGTAACAGATGTCTGTGCCACCAAGGTGCTATGTTCTTCACTTTTTATATGTGGGGAAATTGCTACTGAAGTAATTTTATTGTTTTTATGCAAATGAAAATATCATGTCTTCTCCTTAAAGGGTCCTCTAACTGATGTGGATCCATAACAACCATAAAGGACTGCAATCTCATTTCTTTCATTTTTTTTATATTTTGAAATTTGGTAAGGTTTCTTATACACTACCAATTATGCATGAAATGAGGTTTGGAGTTGCAGACATACTTACTCTTATTTAATAAGACCCCTCTGGGTTGAAACAAATTAAGCTGAGTAAGAGTCACTGCTGACCCCTCAAAAAGATGGATAGCCTACCTTAGTGTGATTAGAAACGGGGCCTGGAGAAGCCCAAGGAATCCCATCAGCCAACTCTAAGATACCACATGTCTCATTTTTACTTCATACATTTTTTTCTCTTTTTTGTGGAAATTGCTCTGCTGCTTTTGATTTTCAGCATAGCAGAGGTAAAGGAATAAACCCTGGGTCCTTGACTTTTTGGAATCTTTGCTTAATGATACTTGTACTTCACCACTAACCTCCCTAAAACAAAAAAAAGAGCCCCATTATTTTTCATCATTTCAATCATCTGTCTCCACCCACCACCTCAGGAAATCACAGAGTCCATTGGTTCTACCTCCTAATCCTTCAACTGTCTGTAGCCATTTCTCCATATCTAAAGCAGTCCCTTGGTTTAAACATCCATTATTTCTCAACTCATGTAGTCCCTTCTAACCAGCAATTTGTTTTCCTCTAATCCAGCAGCTCTTAAGTGTAAAAATATAGACACCTGGGGGTCTTAGAGATCCTTCCAAGGAATTGAGTAATTCAGTACTATTTCCATATTATTATAATGTAATTTTCCTTTTCACTGTATTCATATTTGCCTAATGGTACAAATAGAGTGTTAAAACTGTAGTGCCTTCATATGAATTAAGACAATGGCCCCAAATTGTACTAGTAGCTACAGTGCTTTTTGCTATCACTCATGTAGTGCAAACAAATAAAAACCACTAGTTTATTCTTACAAATGTCCTTGATAAAGCAGTAAAAAGAATTAATTTTTATGAAATCTCAATAATTGCACACTTCAGAAATAATCATTATGATATATGATGGAATAGGAAATATACATTTCTGCTGCATATCAAAGTATGATAGTAATTATGATAAAAAAGCCTGTGTTCTTCACAACCAGGAGAGGATAATGTCGATGAGTGAGACCTTCTAAAGATTAAGTCATTGTGTGCATTAAAAATTTTTCCAGTAGAATAAAAAGAAAACCTGCTTACTAGGGGAAAAAATTTGGCAATGTTATCTCAGACAAAGGACCCATAACAGAAGTCTAAAGAATCCTACTGGATATCAACAAGAAAAGACCAATAACCCAATTACATAATGGGCAAAAGACATGGAAAGATTTTTCACAGAGAAGGACAATCAGATGGCAAACAGATGTATGAAGAAATGATCAAAATCACTAGCAATAATAGAGATGCATATTAAAACCACAAAGAGATACTGTTCCACCCCAGTAGCAGTGGCAAAGTTTAACAGAACAGTAAGCTATAAATAATTGGACAGAGTGTGGAGAAACTGGGATTGTAAAATGGTGCAACCATTCTGGAAGGCAGTGTGGTGTTTTCTCAAAAGACTGAACATAAAAATTTCATATGGCCCAGCTATTTCAACTGGAATTTCAATATTCAATATTTCAATAGGAATATACTCCAAGAAAAATAGAACTGAGATCCAAAAGGAGATTTGTACACTAATATTAATAGCAGCAGTATTCACAATTGTAAGAACATGGAAACTGCCTAAATGTTCATCAACAGATGAATAGATTGATAAATTGTAGTACATTCACATGGAATACTATGCAGCTATCGATGCAATAATTTGGAAAAAATAATATATAATATGTGAGATGTTAGAGATCATTTTACAAGGACAAATACTGCATAAGACCATTATTGTAAAAATAAAAGGATAATTAGCAAAATTGCATAAATATCCAAACAGAAAGTGGGAGAGGGAAGAGAATTAGGGGAGGGGGTTCACAGGATCACAAAGTTTTATGGGTGGAGGGAGGAGATAGAAGGAATTAAGAATGATTTAGTGGGGATATGAACTTCTTCCTTCATCACAATAGGTTCTTGCTCATACTGCTTTGAAAGAATTGGCTAAGAATAAGGACCCAGGAATTGATGGCATACCAAGGGACATATTTCAATTAACAGATGCTGCCCTAGATGTGCTCCTCAAGTTGTGCAAAGAAATCTGGAGAACAATCTTTTGGCCAACTTACTGGGTGATCCCACAGAGTGTGGAAATTGTCGAACAATATCATTAATACCACATGCAAGCAAGATTCTGGTAAAGATTATAAAAAGAAAGACTGGAACAGCACATCAACAGAGAATTACCGGAAGTGTAGGCTAGGTTTAGACAAGGTCATGGTACTAGGGATATTGCAGCTAATGTTAGATGGATCTTGGCTGAAAGCAAGGAGTACCAGAAGAATGTCTATCTTTTTTTTTCTTGATTATGCAAAGGCATTTGACTGTGTGGGTCATAACAAACTGTGGCTGACTCTGAGAAGAATGAGAATCCCAGAACACTTGTTAGTGCTACTGTGAAACCTATATTTGGACCAGGAGTCTATCGTCAGAACAGAGAAAGGAAACACTGTATGGTTCAAAATTGGGAAGGATGTACGCCAAGGATATACCCTATCTTCATACCTTTTCGATCTTTATGCAGAACAGATTATCCAGGAGGCTGGGCTCTATGAGGAGGAATGTGGCACTAGGATTGCATCTGCATTATGCAGATGACACAACCCTGCTTGCTGAACTGAGAAGGACCTGAAGTGCTTACTGTGGAAGGTCAGGGACTGCAGTCTTCAGTATGGATTGAGGCTCAATGTCAAGACAACAAAGATTCTCACCACTGGGCCAATTGACAGCATCATGATGGGTGGTGAAGAGATTGAGATTTTTTTACAGTTTTTGTTTGCTTGGCTCCACAGTCAACACTCTTGGCACCAGCAGCCAGGAAATTAAAAGACATATTGCAATGGGAAAGTCTGCAGGTTGAGACCTCTCTAAAGTACTTAGGTGCAACAATGTCAGTCTGGAGACTAAGGTGCGCCTGATATATGTCATGGTCTTTGCAATCACTTGCTATGCATCAGAGAGCTGGACAATGACTAGAGATGAAAGAAGGAGAATTGATGCCTTTGAGCTGTGGTGTTGGAGAAGAGTATTGAATATACTATGGAGTGCCAAGAAAATGAACAGGTTTGTCCTGAAGAAGGTAAAGCCAGGCTGCTCCTGGGAAGCAAGGATTCTGAAGCTTCATCTGACATACTTTGGTCATGTTGCAAGGAGGGACCAGTCCTTGGAAAAGAACGTCATGCTTGGGAGGGTGGAGGGATAGCGCAGGTGAGGAAGACCCTCGGTAGGATGGATTGATTCAGTAACTGGGGTAGTAATGGGGGTAGGTGTGTTGGAGATGTTGAAATTGGCACAGGATAGGAAAGAGTTCAGGGCGGTTGTACATAGGTCATTATGAGTTGCAGGTGACTCGACAGACATAGCAACAGCAACAACAACTAGTGAGGATCTGAAAAGATGGGATAATAGTGGACATAGAACAGTGGTGATTAATTTTATAACATAATGTATGGGAATGATCCTATGAAACAAGGTTAATGAAGGAATGCGTGAAATACAAAATATATGAATTTAAAACTTTAAAAAATATTTACTTACAACTTGTTCATTTGTTAGATACATGGAATTTTCAATATATTTTCTTGACATTTATCTCTAAATGTATGCACTCTGGTAAAAGGAAACCAGATAAGATTTTAATCCTTTAATATTTAATATAGATATTCTTTGAAACTCAAGAGTAATCAATTATTAAAGCAATTTCACATATGCTAAGCAAAAATTATCTTGTTATACATATATCTTTATTTATGTCTATTAGGTCAAATTTGATCACCACATCGTTTAAACTTAGCTATTTGCTGTTTTATCTGATTAATCTACCAGTTACTTATAACTGGATATTCTTAATTAGTTACTCCTATCAATTATGAATTTATCTTTTTCCTTCTAGTTAAATCTTTCTGATGAACTATACTAATATATATGATTCAGGTTCTCCTGTATGAAAAATAAATAAATGAAGCATATGTGCAGTTGTTTGAGTTGCAAGCTGAATTAGCCACTCATTTCTTGGGCCTCCATTTTTCATGGAAAAGAACAAAACAGGGAAAAAATACAGAAATTAAGACCTGAGCGTTTGAAAGACATTTTCTTGAAGAGGCTTTATAACTTCAAAGAAAAAACAGATAGTATTTATTACTAGGAGGAAAAATGAACCCTTTCAAGTAAAAAAATGTGAATTTTAGAAAACTTAAAACCACCACTTTGAGCTTGCTAGCTTCCCAATCTAATGACTTTATTGTTGTTGTTACATGTCGTCATGTTGAGCATGACTCATAGTGACCCTGTAAACAAAAGATCTGAACCCTGTTCTGTTCTGCATCATCTTCACACTTCCTGAGACACAAAAGCCCATTGCAGCAGTCACTTTGTCAATCCACCTGTTTGAGTGTCTTCCTCTCTTTCATCAGACCTCCACCCTTCCCAACATCATGTGCCTTTCCAAGGAATAGTTCCTCCTAGCAACATGTCCAAAGCAGCTTACACACACACACACACACACACACACACACACACAAGAGACAGATAGAATATCAGATTGTCACTGATTTTGCTTCTCCAGAGAACACAGATCAAGAAATATGGGGGAAAATTTCAATTCAAACTGCAAGATAGAACAATAGATTACAATGCAAGAGATTTTAAAAAAATGTATTGATATGGTTTAAGGTTATATGTCACAATTAGCCTTTAAGAAATGACTATGCAAAAGGATTGACTGTGGATCACAACAAATTGTGGTTAACCTTGAGGAGAATGGGAATCCCAGAACAATTGACTGTGCTAATGCAAAACCTATACTTGGATCATGAAGCAGTCCTCACAACACAGCAGGGAAACACTGGTTTAAAATCAAGAAGGGAGTACATCAGGGATGCATTTTGTCTCCATACATTTTCAATCATTGCATAACCAATCATTCAGGAGGCTAGGCTTTATGAGGAGAAATGAGGCATCAGGATTGGAGGAAGACTCATCAACAACCTATATTATGCAGATGACACAGTCTTGCTTTCTAAAACTGAGGAGGGTCTAAAGCACTTGCTGCAGAAGGTAAAGGACTGTAGTCTTCAAATGCATTGAAGCTCAAAATCAAGAAGACAAAGATTTTCATCACTGGGCCAATTGCTTGCTTGGCTCCACAATCAATACTTTTTGCACCAGCAGTCAGAAAATCAAAAGGCAAACTGCATTAGGTAAATCTGCTTTCAAGTACCTTTCCAGAGTATTGAGAAACAGTCTAGAAACTAAGGTGCAGCTGATCCAGTCTATGTCTTTGCATTTACTTGCTAAACATCAGAGAGTTGATAATGACCTTGGAAGATAGAAGAATTGATGCCTTTGAGTTGTAGCTGGAGAAGATTCTTGAACATAACATGGTCCACCAAAAAAACCCAAATAGATCTGTCTTGGAGAGGGTAAAACTAAGTTTTTTCTTGGAGGCTAGGGTTTTAATCTCCATTCCACATACTTTGAGCACATGGCCAGGAGGAACAGATCCTTGAAGAATGACATCATGCTCTGAAAGGTGGAAGGACAGCATGAGAGGAAAGCCCTGAATGAGATGGATTATTACAGTAACTTGGAAAATGGAGGTAGGAGTATCAGAATCAGTGAGATTGGCTTAGCACAGGGAAAGTTTCAGAGCTATTCTACATATGGTCACAGGCAACTTGACAGCACGTAACAACAACAACCAATCTAGGGTTAACTGATATTTGACAAGGAAATAAAACCTATCAAAATGGAAAATGATAACCTCTTCAACAATTGCTGTCAAAACCAGAATATTAACTGTAGATAGCTGAAGCAGGATCCAAATCTCACACCACATGCAAAAATCAACTCAGAGAGGTAAGGGTAAAGCCCCAAACAATAAAGATTATAATAGACAAAATATGATCAAACTTAGAAGGCTTTTAACCTATGGTATAAATAGGCTGGCAAATTCAGCCAAAAATGCACAAAGTGGAGAGGATAGCATCGATGAACAGGACCTTCTAAAGGTCCCTGTGCATTAAAAATGTTCTCCAAGAGGGTGAAAAGAAAACCTACTGACTGGTAAGAAACATTTGGCAATGAGATCTCAGAAAAGGGTCTCATAATGAACATTTAGAGAATATTACAGGGCATTCACAAGAAAAGACTGATAACACAATCAGAAAATGGGCAAAAGACATGGAAAAACCTTTTACAGAGAAAAACTTTTGGATGACCAACTGACACATGAAGAAAGCTCAAAATCACTGGCAATTAAAGAAAAGTAAATCAAAACCACAGTGAAATACTATCTCGCCTCGGGAACAGTGGCAAAGTTTAATAAGATAGCAAGCAATAAATGTTGGAGAGGATACAAAGAGATAGGAACTTTTAAACATTGTTAGTGAGATTGTTTTTACTATTCTAACTGAAAGCAAAGAATACCAGAAGAATGTCTATCTGTGTTTCATTGATTATGCAAAGGCATTTGACTGCATAGATCATAACAAACTGTGGCTGACTCTGAGAAGAATGGTAATCCCAGAACATTTAATCGTGCTAATGCGAAACCTATACTTGGACCAAGAGGCAGTCATCAGAACAGAGCA
>NW_006399893.1:3758302-3759312 GCF_000299155.1 Elephantulus edwardii | reverse complement strand
AAGGATTCTGGGGCTTCGTCTGACATACTTTGGACATGTTGCAAGGAGAGACAGGTCTTTGGAGAGGGACATCATGCTGGGTAGAGTAGAGGGACAGTGCAGGAGAGGAAGACCCTCTATGAGTTGGATTTATTCAGTGACTGGGGTAATCGGAATGGGTGTGTCAGAGGCAATGAGATTGGCACAGGATAAAGCAGGGTTTAGGGCTGTTGTACATAGGGTTGCGATGAGTCGCAAATGACTCGACGACACATAACAACAACAACTGTTGTGATATTTATTCCCCTTGAGGTTTATATCAGACAGTGTCATTAAGAATGAAAGTGATCATAGAATCTTACAACAGAAAGAAGAAATAATTTCACACTTAGATGAAAACTTGTGGCCCAATGATGGTAAAATGTCATATGCATATTTTGATCTTTGTCATTGTTTTTCTTGTTGGTAATGTGCTGTAGAGTCAGAATCCAGCAAGCTTTCAGAGGCTACAAATTGTAAGAGAGATTACTTATCTTTCTCTTATGGAGCAGCTGGTGGTTTAAAATCATTGTGTACCTTTGGGTTCTCAGAGCAACTCCTTACAACCCAAGGCCACCAGAGCTCGTTTCTTGTCATTAGCAGGTATTAATGGATCACACTTTTCTTTCTTCTATAACCCAAATTTAGCCTCAAAATTTATTTCAAAACATTCTACCAGACACATTATCCTTTATATAGTGTAAGTATAACAGAAGCAACCAATTGTTTCCTATGTTTTAGAAAGTTGGGTAATGAATAAGGTGTTGTTGTTGTTGTTGTTGTTGTTGTTGTTGTTATGTGCCGTTGAGTGGCTTGCAACTCATAGCTATCCTATGTACAACAGCCCTAAACCCTGCTCTATCCTGTGCCAATCTCATTGCCTCTGACAAATCCATCCCGATTACCCCAGTCACTGAATCAATCCATCTCATAGAGGGTCTTCCCCTCCTGCACTGTCCCTCTACTCTACCCAGCATGATGTCCCTCTCCAA
>NW_006399893.1:3755605-3756732 GCF_000299155.1 Elephantulus edwardii | reverse complement strand
ACCTTATTCATGAAATTAAATTAATTTCATGAATAAGGTAACTGAAAAAAATATTAAATTATAACATTGGCAAAGAGTATTGATCATCTTATCGACTTTCAAAGGAATAAATAAATCTATCTTGAAGGAAGTGCAACTGGAGTGTTTCCCTATAGACAAGGATTATATTTCATGTCATGTGTTGATTATGGAATCAAGCAAGCGGAAATTATTTACAGTCTCAATTTCTTCTCCATCATAAAGTTGCCAATAGGTCCAGTGGTATGAATATTTGGGTTTTTGATGAGGAATTTCAATCCTTAGTGAAGACTACAGCCCTTGACCTTCTATAGCAAATGCCTCATGTTCTTTTCACTTTCAGCAAGCAAGGCTTTGTCATCTGTATAACTCAGGCTGTTGGTGAATATGCCTCCAATTCTGATGCCACATTTCTCCTCATAAACTTCCTGAATGATCTGTTCTGCATATAGATTGAAAAGGTATGGCAATAGGATGTATCCCTGATGTGCACCTTTCCTGATCCTGAACCATGCAGTGTTTCCCTGCTCTGTTCTGATTACTGCTTCCTGGACCAAGTATAGGCTGCACATGAGTGCAACTAAGTGTTTAAAGAAAAGGGAAGAAATTAAGAAGTTAATAAGCTGAACAGAAGATTTCAAAAGACAGCATGGGAAGAGAAAGCAAAGTATTATAATGAAATGTGCAAGGAACTGGAGTTGGAAAATTAAATGGGATGAACTCACTTGGCATTTCTTAAGTATTCAGATTGCCAACAGACAAAATACATGAAGAAATGTTCAAAATCACTGGCAATGAGAGAGAGATGCAAATCAAAACCACACTGAGAAACTATCTCATTCCAGGAGCAGGGGCACCATTTAAAAGGAGAGCAAGTACAATTTTTTTTTTTAAATTTTTTTTACAGAGGTTTTGGATTTCCATTCATTCATTGCCGCAATTTTCTCCCTTCCCACCCCTCCCCACCAGCCCGCTTCACCCTCCGAAGGGGGGGGGAAGAAAAAAATTCCTTCATTAGTATACAATTCCCACGTCCCTTCCTCCCACCCCCCACCCCTAGTACACTTCTCTATGCAACCTTAATTCTGGATTCCTGTGCTAACCATAAT
>NW_006399893.1:3732448-3755505 GCF_000299155.1 Elephantulus edwardii | reverse complement strand
AAGTAATAAAAGTTGGAGAGGATATGGTGAGATGGAAAAATTCTTACACATTGTTGGTGGGATCATAAAATGGTACAACCTCTCTAGAAGACAGTTTGGCATTTCATCAAAAAGCTGAACATAGAAATCCCATACGACCCAGCTATTCCACTGGTTGGAATATAGCCTGAGAAAAAGAGAACTGAGCCACAAATGGAGACTTGTACATCAATGTTCATAACAGCATTATTCACCATTGCAAGAATACGGAAACGACCCAAATTTCCAACCACAATTGAATGGATTCAGAAATTATGGTACAGTTACACAATGGAGTATTATGTAACACACAGGAGCAATAATTTTGTAAATTCCTATCTAACTTTGGAGGGATTGGAGAACATTATGCTAAGTAAACTAACTTAAACCCATAAAAACAAATGCTATATAAGACTATTATTGTAGGACATGTTTGAGGACCCAAGGGGGGAAGGGGAGAAGCAGAGAGGTGAGGATGAGGGGGGGATGGTTAATCATAGGGTCACAAAATTTGATGACTGGAGGGAGGGGTTGGTAAAGGAAATAGAAAAGATCCAGTGTGAAAAACAATGTATATAAACTTTTTAAGTAAACCAGTATAAAATGAAATTTTTTATTGATTTGCCTTTCTTTTTTTCAGATTTTTTTATTAAAAATAAAAATTTTTATATAAATAATAAAAAGAAAGCTGAAGGAACTGAAGAACAAATGCAAACCTCAAGTTTCAATACTTAAGGATGCTAAAGGCAGAATGTTGAATGACCCAGAAAGTATCAAAAGAAAATGGAGATAGTACACAGAAGCACTATAGCAAAAAGAATTGGCTGATACGAAGAATTTCATAAAGCAACATATGATCAAGAGTCTATGGGAATGAAGGGGGAAGTTCAAGCTGTTCTTAAAGAATTGTGCTCTGACTCATAGCAACCGTCTATTTGGTATTTGAGGCTGTCAATCTAGATAGGCAGAGACTGTCCACCTTTATTTCAAGAAATAGTTGGTAAAGTCAAACCCTTCAATTTTAAGTTAACAGTCTAACATGCTACAGTCTCCATCATCAGCGTTCCTTCTAGAGATTGTAAATGAGGTTTAAATAAAAGCTGAAAATTTATGGAAAGTTTAACTAATAAAATAGAATCATTCATAGTCAGTGGAGATTTACAGCAAAAGGTGTCAACTTAGAAGTCAAATGAAAAGGTATTTACAGTTCTAGAGAAGTTAGGCCTTGGGAAGGTCTATAGTCGTTTGTGTGATGCTAATCATCTTCCTATTGAACATACTGTTAAATATGCCAAGAAAACCAATAGAACCAATTGGCAAAAGAATCAATAGGTCTTTCCTAGAGAAGGTGAAACCAGGTTGTCCCTTGGAGGCAAGAATTTCAAAGCTTAATCTCACATACTTTGGGGACGTTCTTCTTAGAGTCAGTCCTTAGAGAAGGACATCATATTTGGAAGTGTGGTGGGTCAGCACAGGAAGGGAAAACCCTGGGTAAGATGGATTGACACAATGACTTTAACAATGTGGTTAAGTGTGTCAGAGTTAGTGAGGTTGGCTCACTAACAGTGTTCAGAGTCATTGTTCATAGTGTCACTACACTACTACTACAAGTCATAGTCAACTCGACAGACACAACAATGACAACAACAATGAACGTCTTGAGAAGGATGGTATGTCCTTGAGTGGTTGTAAAAAGTAGTTTGAAAGCCCAGAAAAAATGTTTTTGTACTTTGTTGTTGTGAACCAACCCATATTTGATTCTCCAGTAGGTTTTCAAGAGAGGAAATAGACCATTTTTTTTTTGTCGCTGCAGAGCTGCTGGTTCATTTGAAAAACATGCCTTTGGATTGGCCATGCAATTCCTTACCACTAAGCCACCAGAGTTCCCTAGTGTTCCAGAGAAACATTATAGGGTTTAAAGTGGCATAGAAACTTATGTTAAGACCCACCACACAGTCAGGCTCTAGCTATAGGCTTCTACTTTCTGCAAAGCATATGCTTTTAGCTTTAGGCTATAAAGCACATAAAAGGCTATATGTATCGGGCAGTGCCTGACCTAGGGCACTTCTTTTGTTAAAAGGTACTTCAAATTGACAGTTCTTGCCAAATGTACTTGAGAATGAAGAGATGAAGCACTTTCAGGTGGTTGCTGTTGTTGTTAGGTATCATCAAATCAACTACAATGCATGGTGACTCTATGAACAACAGATCTGAACCTTGCCATCCACACAATTACTATTACGGTTCAGGTAAAATGGCATCCAACTAACTGCTCTTTATTTCTTCCATTCCCTTGACTAGTTGGTAAGCTAAGATCAGAAAATAAGAAAACCCAAGCTAAAAAATCATGTTTTTCTAGTAGCATAATGTATTTTATGCCTCCTTCCATTTGTTCCCAGGTAGTAACACAATCCAGATATGATATCTCACACACACACACAGCAAATTATCCAAAAAGTTGGGCTCTGTGAAGAGGAATGTGACATCAGAATTGAAAGGAGATTCATCAATAACCTGCACTATGCATATGATACAATCTTGCTTGCTAAAAGTGAGGAGGACTTGAAGCACTTGCTGAAGATCACAAAGAATCTAGCTTTCAGTATGGATTGTATCTCAATGTCAGGAAAACAAAGATTCTTACCACTGGATCGAGAGATGTGTCATGATGGGTGGAGAGGAAATTGAAACTGTAAAGAGCTTCATCTTGCTTGGATCCCCAATTAATACCCTTAGTGTGAGCAGCAGGAAATAAGGAGATGCATTGGACTGGGAAAATATGCAGTTAGGGACCTTTCCAGTTTGAGGACTAAGGTGCGTCTGATTCAGGTTATGGTTTTTCTGATTACTTGTCATGCATTTGAGAGCTGGGCAATGAATAAGAATAACAGAAAAAGAATTGATGTCTTTGGTCTGTGGTGTTCGAGAAGAGCACTGAACCTTCAAAGGGCAGCCAAGAGAACGAACAGATATGTCTTGGAGAGGGTGCAGCCAGAGTGCTCTTTGGAGGCTAGAATGATGAAGCTTCACCTCACATACTTTGGGCATGTTGTTAAGAAGGGCTATTCTTTGGAGAAGGACATGATCCTGGGAATGGTGTAGGATTGGCAAAGGAAAGGAAGACCCTCAACTATGTTGATTGACACAGTGACTGCTGCAATTAACTCTTGTGTGTCAGGAAGTGTGAGGACAGCACAGGATTGAACAGGGTTTAGATATTTTGTTCATAGGCTTGCTATGAGTTGTACTCAAATAGATGGCACTTAACAACAATAAAAACAACAGTTGGATTCTATTAACCAGGATTTTGTTAAGGATTTTTGCATCTATATTCATGAGAAAAATTGATCTGTCATTTTCTTTTTTCAGTAATGTCTTTGCCCTATGGTATTAGGCTAGGCTTTTATAGAATGAATCTGAGAGTGCTCTTTCTTTTTCTATTTTTTAAAAACTGTTTAAGTAGAATTGGTGATAGATCTCTGAATGTTTGGAAGAATTCAATTGTGAATCCATCAGGGCCAAAATATTTTTCTAGTGGGCAGCCTTTTTATGGCCTGCTCAATTTTTTCTTTTGTGATAGTTTTATTCAAGTATTTTACATCTGTCTGTGTCAGACTGGGTGGGGTGTGATTTTTAAGAAATTTGTTCATTTTCTCTAGGCTTTCAAGTTTATTGGCATTCAGCTTTTTATAATTCTCTGATATTATTTATTTATTTTCAGCTGGTTCTGTTGTGATGTGATGTGTTGTGTGATGTGTGTGTTATAATGTAAAATTTTGTATTTATATGTGAATGTCACCCTGGTTCCACACATCAAGGGTGACTGTGACATTAAACACTAATATGTTATATACTTTCTTCAATATTAAAGATTAGCTGAATGCCACATTTTCTTCTTTTAGGCTGAAGATAAGGGAAATTATCTAAAAATATGTCTAAAGGCTAATTTGTTAAGATTTAATTATATTATGCCTTCTTTAGCTACAGTGGGTTAGAATCAAATTAAAGAATTTTGGTTTTGTTCTGTTTTAACGTAAACAAATTGCTGATCACAGTCTCCACATATTTTTGCATTTCTATGTCTAAATACAGACATTTAAATTTTCTCATATTAAGGGGTTTCTTTTCAATTTATCTGCACAACAGATCTAGAAGCTTCACTTTATGAGAAGAAATGTGGCATCAGGATTGGAGGAAAACTCATCAATAGCCTAAATTATGCAGATGAATACAGCCTTGCTGCTGAAACTGAGGAGGACCTGAAGCACTTGCTGCAGAAACTCAAGAACTTTAGTCTTAAATATGGATTGAAGTTCAACACCAAAGAAAACAAAGATTCTCACTACTGGGCCAATTGAGAGCACCATGATAGAGAAGAAATTGAGGTTGTTAACAATTACAACTTTGCTCGGCTCCACAATCAACACTCTTGTTACAAGCAGTCAGGAAATCAAAAGACAAATTTTATTGGGAAAATCTGCTGTCAGGGACCCCTCCAGAGTACTGAAAAGAAATGACGACTAGGTGTGCCTAGTCCAGACCATGGTCTTTGCAACTGCTTGCTATGTATGCATCAGAGAGCTACACAATAATTAAAGATGACCAGAAGAAGAATCAATGCCTTCAAGCTGTGGTGCTGGAGAAGAGTCTTGAACATATCATGGATTGCCAAGAAAACAAATAAGTCTGTCTTGGATAAGGTAAAACCAAGTTTCTCTTGGAGGCTAGGGTTTTGAAGCTCTGTCTCACATTCTTTGAGCATGTCGCCAGAAGAGATCAGTCCTTGGAGAAGGATATCATGCTTGGAAGGGTGGAGGGATGGGAGAAGACTCCAGATGAAATAGATTTATAAAGCGACTGTGGAAATGGGATTAGAAATCAGTGTTGGAATCAGTGAGACCGGCTCAGGACAGGGCAGGCTTCAGAGCTGCTGTACAGGTTGTTATGGGTCACAGGTAACTCGATGGCACATAACAACGACAATGACTGATTTAGTTATAGAGAGCCTTACAAGGGTAAACTTATTTTTATTTCATATTGTATTTATTCAGATGCCTTTCAAAAGCAGAGTAGTAACTTAACTTATACCTTCCTGGATTTGAGATCATTACAGCAACATAAAACAAGGCTCATTAAGACTGATTTGAGCCCTTTCCTCTAAAGCTCTTGTGTTATTTCTGCTCTGATTTCTCTCACTTGTTATTGCTGTGATCTTTGCTCGTTTACAAAGGAAAAAACCTTAATGATGAGATACTAAGTGATAGGAATAGTGTGGAATTCTATAATGGACTTGATGATACAATACTTTAAAGCAATGACTGTCTTAAAGTGAATATTTAGGCATGACTATTATCCACTAAAGAGAACTAAATCATTGTTCATAAACTCTGTTCCTGGGTGTGGATGTCTCCTCAGGTGACTCCTCCATCCTCTTTTCTTCTCCCTGACCCATTTTCCAGATAATTTGCTTCCCTTCACCATTTCCCAATATACGAGCCAAACTGAAAATACACATTAAGCAATTTTTCCTCCCTGGGAAGTAGCACAATAACATTAAGGTACCCCAAACAACGTATACAGTATGTAGTAATAACCATAATTTCATTTTCTTGTAACAAGAGTTACTATTTATTGGAGGCTTTGCATTTCTCATCTAACTTTATTTAGGCCTCACAATTCTCATAGGACTGTATAATCACAGAAATATGAGACTAAAGGGCAGGATAGGGGGACAAAGGGAATGAAGCTTCATTTTGCCTACTGTAGCTATAAATAACAGGTGATGTTTTAATATTTGCTCTTTTACTTTAGTCAGCTGAAATTTCAAACCTGATTCTCTTGTGGAAATGGGGGCAGGTACAATTTTTTTTTCCTTTTTTTAATCAAATGGTCTTCTTATTAGTAAAAAAAAGTAGTAATCCTCTCCCTTAAAAAAAAATCCCAAAACAGGTAGCAGTGTCAGTGACACCCACTCCAAGACTGTTGAATCCTTTCACCAGACTTGAACAGAAGAAATCAGATTAAAACACATTTTCTAAGTCAATATGACCCTGAGATGATATAGATGAAATGCAATCTAGATCCAGATTCCATCAACATTTTTTAAGGATATAGAAAATAAAATACCAACTTGATATGAAAGGGAAGAAGACTTCAGATAAGCTAAGCATATTTTAAGGACAGCAAAGTATAAGATTTCAGACTCTTGAGTTCAACATATGGTACCCAACCATAATAATCAAAACAGCTTACCAATGAAGGAGTTTTTCTTTTGCTTTTCAAGGAGAGGAGGAACTGGGTATGGGTGGGGTGGGGTGGGGAGAAAGTGCAACAATGAATGAATGGAAATCCAAAATCTTTGTAAATGTTCACTGAAATCAATTAAAACCAAAAGCAACTTGGTACTGTTGCAACAGACACAGAAACTAATGGGAAAGAATCAAGAACACGAAAACAATTCCAACCCATTCACTGGGCAGTTGATCTTTAACAAAAAGGCCTAATACATTAAATGACAAAGAAAAACAACAAACCAAACAACCCAATATATCTGGTTGCAAAAAAAATTGCATGAAATTCCTATATCACACCCTATATTGAAACTAACTCAAGATAGATCAAAGATGTAAATATAAACTATAAAACTATAAAGATCAACAAAGGAAAAAAAATAGGATCAAACTCAAGGACCTTAATTTATATTAGTGTTTTTTAAAGTAAAAATGGTAAAGAATTAGCTAGGTGAATGTGATTCTATAAAAATCAAATTCCTACATGGATCAAAACATTTCTCCAAAAGAATGAAAAGTACTTTCAAATTGGGAAAATACATTTGGCAATGATATATCAGACAAGGGACTAAATGCTAACATTTATAGAAAATTGATTACCTAAACAACAAAAAGACAAACAATCTAATTAAAAATAAACAGAACATATGGATGTTTCACCCAAAACACATTCAGGCATTGAATAAGCGCAAGAGGAATGCTCTCATTTATTAGCAATTACACTCCACACACTGGCATCAAATTAATTCAGATTCATAGTGAAGCTCTATCCAATCTCGACACTATAAATGTTTATAGCCAACTGACCATCTTTCTTCTAAGCAGAGCCTGAATGATTTGATCTGCTAACTTTTCATTTACCAGGCTGAGAACAGTAAACTGTATATACGGGCCTTACTCCTTAGTTACTCCCCTCACTAATTGCCCTAGAGTCACAACCAACTCGTAGCTGATTCTCTAGTAAGTTTTAAAAGTCTGTAAAGCACACAGGAGGAGAGTTCCTATCTTTTCCCTTGGAACAGCTGGTGAATTTGAACTGCCAGGTTTGGGGTTGGAATCACAAATCCCAATCCACTGACACAAGAAGAACTAGACAATGTCCAGATTAAAGTTCCTGCTAAAAGTTGTTTCTGTATTTGCAGCTGTTTTGATTTGCATCTCTGATTGATAGTGATTTTGAGCATTTCTTCATATGTTTGCTGTTCATCCAAATGCCTTCTTCTGTAAAAAGTCTTTTGTCTACTTTGTTTTTAGGTTTTCCGTCTTTTTCTTATAGAGGCCCTGTTGTATTCTGTCAACTTATATTATGAAACACGTGTCGGAGGTGTTATTGCCAAATGTTTTCCCCAGGTTTGTAAGTTTTCTTTACACCCTGTTGGAAAGGTTTTGATGCACATTTTGATTAGATTTTTAGAGGTCCATAGATCCATCGATTTTTTTTCCTCTCCTAACTCTACCTTTCTGACTATATTTTCAAGCCTATTTATGCCACAGTCTTCCAAGTTTGATCCCATTTTGTATCCTTTGGTCCTTATGGTTTGGGGCTTTACTTCCAAGTCTCTGATCCACCTTAAGTTGCGTTTATTTTTCTGTATGGTATGAGATGTGGATCTTGGTTTTTCTGCAGATAGGGTTCCATTTTTCCAGCAAAAAATTTTTTTAAAAAGTTGTTTCTCTGATTCACAGTTTTTGATAGGTTGTGATTCCTTGTCAAATATCAATTGACCATAGACACGTGATAATTTCTAGGTTCTCAATTCTATTTCATTGGTCTATGTGTCTGTCAATGTACCAATATCTTGCTGTTTTGGTTACTACAATTGTGTAGTCGCTTTTGAGATCAGAGATTGCTATGCCACCCAATCGATTTTTATTTTTCAGAAGAGCTTTGTTTATTCAAAGTCTCTTTCCTTTCCAAAGAAAACTACTGAATGCTTCTTTTATTTCTTTGTAAAATCATTTTGGTGTAAATAAATTTGGTATATATGTTGGGATGGCATAGGATTTACTGATTGTTGCTGATTGTTATTGTTGTGTACCGTACAGTTGTAACTGAACCATAGCTGAACCTCCGGTAGCGTTTTAGAGGCCCTTAATCACATGGGAGGATGTTGAGTCATCCTATTCATAAACAGGGAATCTTTTCTCACTTTGTTAGGTCTCTGACTATTTCTTGTGGTAATGTTTTATAGTTTTCCTTATAAAACTATTTTGTGTCTCTAGTTAAATTTCAAAAAACTATTCAGGCCATGGTCTTTTCAATCACTTGCTATAATCTGAGACCTGGATAATGAGTAAGGATAACAGAAGAAGAATTGATGCCATTGAGCTGTGGTGCTGGGGAAGAGTACTAAATATCCAAAAGATTGTTAAAAGAACAAATATGTCTTGAAGAAAGTGAAGCCATAATACTCCTTGGAGGCAAAGATGACAAAACTTCATCTCAATATTTGAATTTTGATCACACTATGGTGTGCTATCTCACATGATTCTAATGTTTTCTTCTTTTTCCTTTTGTCTTCTCTCAGTTCTTTCTTCTAGTAAGTTCCCTTTGAGGTTTTTGTCTTCTAGCTCACTGACTCTCTACTTCGTTTCTTTTGTTCTGCTCTTTTGTCCCTCCAGCATATTGGAAAAGTCTGTCATTTCGAATTTCATTCTGGATTTTATTATTATTCATTTATGTTATTCCAGGTACTGTGTTGGTTGTACCATTCCTGCCATGTGCTGATTTTTTAAAAATTCTTGTACTTCTTTATTTACAGTTTCAATTTTTTTCTCTATCTTTTATAACTTCTTCAGTAACTGTTTTTGTTGCATACCATTGAGGGGGGAAAAATCAACTCATAGCTGACTTTCCAGTGGGTTTTCCGAGGCAATTAAACAAAAGGGCAGAGAAGTGGATTTGAATTGCACGGCTCTGGGATTGCAGTACAGCTTCCTGCCACTAGGCTACCAGAATTTTGTATCAATAACTATTCATTGATATGTTTCTTTGCCTCCTTGTCTCTGGGTATTTGTTGCATCTGAAATCTGATCTACTTCCTTAGGAGAAGGCTTGTTTTATTTTTTTCATAATGTTTGAGGCTACCTTCTGTTTTCTTGACATATTAATTTCTTATTTATATGTGTGAAGCAGTTTCTGTTGTGCCTGCATAGATTGTTGACAGTTCATTATCTTTATGATGCTGTTGATAAATTTCAGACTTAAAGTGTTGCCTCCAATTAAATTTTCCAGTGATAGTCTTTCCTGCTAATCATCTATGGATAGACTTGTATCCCTGTTTCCTGTGGCTAACCATCAGGTTGTGCTTTGAGGAGCAGGGAGCTGAGGTCTTTCCCTTTGCCCAGCTAAGATAGGCCTGTTTCTCTGTCCTCTCCAGTAGTCTGATGTGGGTAGGGTGGGGAAGGTTTCCCTCAGGGTAGGCAAGGTCCCAAGAGTGCTGCCCAAAATATATTGCTCAAGGAAAAGACCCAAGAAAGTGACAAGAGAGCAACTCTCAAAGTCTCAAAAGTCTCAACAGTTGCTAATGGTCATGTATCTGTCCCTTCTTTCAAGGGTGGTTAGGAGGGAAGCTATTTCCACTTGAGTTGACGTAGGCACAGGAAGTGACAACATCTCAGCAATGTACCAGTGCTTGTCACTTGTTAATGTCCAAGCATACCTGCATGTCTTCTCCAGAAATTATGTTATACATCCAGAAATTATGGGTCAGGAGGGTAGCATCAACTTTTCAGCAATGTGACTCCCAATTCTGGCTTCTTGCTAATGTTCAGAGCCGCATGCCTATCGGGGCTGGTTGTGAGGGCAAAAGAAAATATATTTTCTTATTTCATTTTTGATAAACTACTGGTTTCTGTTTGTCAGATATTCAGTAAGAATGTCTTTGTCCTGCTGAACCAAGAGATTTGCTCAAATCATAGCAACAGAAAGTCTGTCTAATCCTACACTGTCCTCACTCTCTCCACTGTGCTTAAACCCATTGATGTATCCATAATATCAATAAATGTCATTGAAGATCTTTCTCTTCTCACTAATCCTCATCAAGCCTGAGGGTCCAGAGGTTGGACCATGCTAATAACATGCCCAAAATATGTAATATGAAGTGTTACTATGCTTACTTCTAAGGAGCACTCTGACAGCACTTCTAAAGCAAGTTTGTTTATTTGGTAATTGGTAATATATCTGATATTCTTTACCAAAATCACAATTAAAAGACATGAATTTTTCTTTGGTCTTTCTTACTCATTGTTCAAATACCATGCTCTGTAGTTCTCAATTTGACTTTCTTGCTATTCAGCACTTTTAAAAAATCTTTTAATGAACATTTATAGAGAATTTGGATTTCCATTCATTCATTGCTGCACTTCTCTACCCGTCCAGCCCTCCTCCCCCCCTCCAGTTCGCTCCTCTCTTTCAAAACTAAAAGAATGATTCCCTCCCTGGTACACAATCCCCCCACACCCTTCCCACCGCCCCTTTTAAGAGGTCCGTGGTAGTAGATTTGTCCAATTCAATATGCCATTTGATTTCTTTAAAATTTCTTTCATGTGTGTTGACTGTAGATCCAAAAATTAAATCCTTGACACTTTATACATATCAGTGATATGCAAAGAGCTATTTAAAAATATATGATAATTTTTCACTAAAGCATTTGTTTAAAAGCAAAATAAACACAGAATCAAACTTCAACATCTCCCAGTGTTCTGGCTGCCTCATAGGTTAGGAAGTTGTGTTGCCTATTCAAAGACAGCCACTATGAAACCACCAGCTTCTCCTAGGGATAAAGATGGGCAGTCTCCTTTCATGATACTTAAAGGCTCTGAAAATCCAGTGGAGGGTCAGCTATGAGTCAGTTCTAGCTTGATGGCATGTAACAATAATGACAAGAGAGCTCTAGTAGGATAATGCCTTGTATGTTACACTGATAACCAAAAGTTTAAGAGTTCAAAATTCACCAGCTGTTCCTTTGGAGAAAGATAAGTAACCTTCTTCCCTGAGGATTGACAACTTCAGAAACATAATGGAAAGTCATTACAGGTTAGAATATACTTATCAGTAGGGTGGTTAAGGGGATGTATAACATAATCGATCAATGTGAGACTATTTTGTAATCCTAGTTTTCCCTTTTTCACTAGACACCATGTTTAATGATATGTGGAACCCTGGAAAAGTTCCAGGAAGTTTACTCCATCTAAATAAAAACAATCAGAAATTATTCACAGTTCATGTAAACTATTAAAATTAATAATAAAAAATTTGACAATAAGATGTAGGTGGACAATATTGCCAAATCTTATCAGGCATGTGAGTCTAGTGAGTGCAACTGGATGGATTATAAATTTGAGAAAAATAAATTTCCTTTCAAGCAGAAAAAACAGAAATCTAAAGCCTTAGTGTTACACCATAAATGAATTTTTTTAAAAAAATGGCTAAATTCCAGTGCTTGGTCGATTTAATTTTATTGAAAGTAAACTCATCTCTTCCTTGTGAGCAAACTGCAACATAAACAGATATTTATGACATTTCATAAGTTTTCACAGTTGAGTGTTAAGAAAACATCTGAAATGGCTTTTTATTTATTTTGAGATAAAGTCAAATAACTACAAAAGTAAAATATATATATATATATATATATATATATATGCCAGATTCTGTGTTGTAACTTTGTTGTGTCTTATTTTCCTTTCACTGCTCTTTTTATACTAAAGTTTAACTGGCTGAAAAATACAAACAGAAAAACCAGCAGCAAAACTATGCAAAATTTAGGATGAATTCTCTCTAGGCAGTCCAGATAACACACAGACTTAACCTCTCTGAGCCTCAGTTTCCTCATTTATGATACAATTATCTAGAACAATATAGTAAGGACCGTATTTACAGATGAACAATAATTTATGCTGTGTGATTTAACTGTATCCAAAGAATTTAGTCTTTGTCCTTCATACTTAGAAATAATGTCTAAAGCTGGAAAATTTCCAGAAAATTGACACACTGTCTAAAGAAAAATAATCAAAATTTCCTCAATAATGAAATGTCCTTAATGAAGGCTTTAGGCCACACCTACCAAACATTATCTAATGAGGTGCCTTTTGGGAGAAGGATCAGGGTCTGAACAACTGGCTTGAACACAGCAGAAGTTGTGACGACAGCAGAATATAGGGCAAAGTTTCCATGCGTGGCTGCACATGTTGTTGTTGTTGTTATGTGCTGTCGAGTCGCCTGGCACTCCTAGAGACCCTATGTACAACAGCCCTAAACCCTGCTCTATCCTGTGCCAATCTCACTATATCCGACACACCTAACCCCATTACCCCAGTCACTGAATCAATCCATCTTCCTCTCCTGGGCTATCCCTCCACCCTTCCAAGCATGATGTCCTTCTCCAAGGACTGGTGCCTCCTTGCAACATGTCCAAAGTACATCAGAAAAAGCACATAACCAGTAGTTTAAATTTACCAAGAGAGAAAAATGAACAGTCTCTTCTTAAACCTACTGGTTATCATGAGGTTACCACAAAGGCCACTGAATCCCTGAGTCTTGGCCTCCTTCAGCCCTCCTCATTCAATCGAAGAATAAGATCAAGCAGAAGAAACTGGAAAGGATGATGCTCACACAACAGAAGTAGCACAGTATACTAAAAAATATAGTGGGACTTAAAAGAATCATTGGTTATTTGGTTTACTTGAAGTTTGTGTTTGTCTAGTCTGGCCCTCTTGTTCACTCAAAGAATTGAGCTAAGCAGAGAGAGAGATGAAAAGTCTTGACAAGATCCAGGTCCTTGTAGCAAGCCTGGAAACTTAATGACCACTACGGTCAGGGAGGTGAGGCTTATTGGACGAAGGTGAAAATAAAGGGTAGTTTATTAGCAAAAGTATGTTCCAGGGACAGAAATGGGTCTTTCTTCTTGGAAATGAAAGGAATGGAGCCAAAATGAAGTTATATGGGTAAGGATAAAAACATTTGATTTGTTGCTCCTTTGCAAGCGCTTTAAGGCTTGAGTCTGGGTCTGTGGGATATTGTGAAGGGAAGTTCAAAACTTATAAGAAATTTTCATTCTGGCCCATTATTCCTGATATCATTGATTGCATGGCAAGTCTTGAGAACCTAAAATGTTAATTTGCATCTGCCAACAGTCTTTACTGCACATGTCAAGACTGTGAGGGGCTGAGTTTCTCCTTCTAAGGTAATGTCCATTCCATGGCTCTGATTTGGTAGTACCAATCTTAGTTACTTTGTCTGACTTTTGACCTCTACAGGCCCTTAACATGAGTTTCTGCTTTCCTTATCTAATTGGTATCCACCCTAACTTTCTTACCCCATAGCCTGTCCTCATTCCGCTAGGTTTACTGTTTTTGTACCTAACTGAAGTATTTGAGTTAGCTTAACAAACTCCATCTTAGCCTAGGAGTCAGTCCTTTCCCCATAAATGCCTCTCTTTCCTTAAGTAAGTTATTTACTGTAGCTTAATAGTTGAACATAGAGAGCAAAACAAGGTGTTCTGTGAAACCCTAAGGCAGTGGATTTCCTGCCTCTGTAAGGAGCTGCCTGTTAGCAGGGTGGAGTTGGAATCCTATCTGCTTCTGTAAGTTAGTTTGCCTTTTAGAGTATGGTTGGCATGTTCCAGAATAAAGCCTAACTGTAACCAACCTAACCTGTTCGCAGTTTTTCCTTTTATAAGGCTTGGTTATTAAATCATCTGGGGTCAAGGATCCTTCAGAGGATAAGCTCACTCTTGGCTGCTGGCTGATAAAGGACTCCTAATATGGTACTCAGTGTATGGTGCTTCCTATATCCTGGGTTGGGTATAACACTAGCATGATGGAGGATCACAGTAAGACTCCATGACAATGGATGTAAGAGCCTTGAACAGCGGACGCTTTATGCACTTCCTGCTGATTAAAGACAACAAAGTATAAGAGAAGGTGAGCATCCCTTTCTGAGCCAGAGAAATTTTGCACAGCCGAAGATCTTGTGCTAAGTCTTCATTTTGCTAGAATTAAACTTTACTTGGAGGTGTAGTGCTTTCCATGAATTTGGTGACTTGTTCTAGTAAATTCTCAAATAAAAAGCAATAGATCGAGGCAGCAGGTCAGAAGTGAGGGTGGGGGGAGAATCACTGAATTTGAATTTATAGCTGGTATTCTGAGAAGGTTGTGGGAAAACTGAATTCATAGCCTGCAGATTAGAAATAACAGTGTTGTGAAGACTTCCAAACTTGTGCCTTATCTCTGAGGTCGTTGAGTTGACTCAATAATCTAGAGGGTTCTGTTTGTGAGATCTGGCATAGCTCTGGTGGAAGAGAAATACTGCATGTACAATAAAACGGGATATAATAAATAAACAGAGTTGAATTGCAATTGAGCCTTACTTACATTTGGTTTCAGAGAAGGGAGATTTGAATTTTCAAGCAGTTACAATAATCCTAGGGAGCTCTGATGGTCTAGTCTGAGCCTGTTAGCTTGCATATGGCAGCAGTAATGAAGGAGAAAGATGGGAAATCTCATTCCGTGTGACATATAGTCTCTGAAAATCTGCTTAAGATCAGCTCTGAGCCAGCTCCCACTCAAGGACAATGAGTTTGAGATTTTTAAAACTATTATTATTGTGGGTTTAATGAAAGTTTACAGAAAAGTTGGATTTTCATTAATTTGTGGTTGCATGTTTTCCTCCATACCCACCCTGGTTAACTTTGAGGAAAAAAAATCCATTCACTGGAGCATAACTTCCTCCCTCCCCTCAACCCCTCCCCCAGTTCACTTTGTTGTGTACTTCTTATTCTGCACAGTTATCATACAAATAATGCCTAATCATATATTCCTTTTACACAGTTTTTTGCTTCATCCATTTCAATGCAGTGTTCATTATTTATCCCTTCTTTTCTTAGTTTCCCCTAACCCCCATGTCAGTTGCCCAACTATAGATTTGAATAAAAACAACTTTTACACTTGAATAACTACATTTTTCCTCCTATTGTTTCTGAAGCTTACCTTCTTCTCACTCTTTAGGCATCACTTAAAAAGTCCTCCCTTCACTCCAGTTATTCAGTCTAAATCAGTTCTTAACTACATATCTCCCCCACCCTAGTATTCTCACTTAACATCCCAACTCTTCAGTCACTTCAAAGTGTTGAATATTACGTGCAATTCTAGTGTATCTGTTCCATAATCACCTGGCCCAGCATCTAGTATATGTATGTAATAGACAATCAGTAAATATCTGGTGAGTAAATAAATTGGATCATATTTTGATCACACCAGCCAATTTCAGGTACTAAAGGGAATGATTTTAAATGAGTATGATGATCCAAGGAGTGGGGAGGGTAGAAGCAGAGGGGTGAGGATAGGCAGGATGTGTGTGTGTGTGTGTGTGTGTGTGTGTGTGTGTGTTAATCATAGGGTTGCACAATTCATTTGTGAAAAACAATGTATTTGAACTTTGTAAATAAATCAGTATACAATAAAAATTAAAAAGAGAAGTAAAATGTTGGCATAGGGTCACTATGAATTAGAGGTAATGAGATAGTACCTCACAACAACCACCGATATATAAGGAGCCCTGGTAATGCAGTTGTTTAAGTGCTTGGCTGACAACTCAAAGGCCAGTGGTTTCAACTTACCAGTGTAGTGTCTTCATAGTAGCAGGTGCTGAGGATATGCAGAGGGTGGGGGAGATTAATCATGGGGTTGTACAATTTTATGGGTGGGGGAGTGAAATAAATTCAAAGACTTTATTCTCTAAAACAATGTATTTGAATTTTGTAAATAAATTAGTGTAAAATTATATTTTTAAAAATCCTCACAACCCAGGAAGCCCAGTGAGGCAGTTTCATTGGAAACATCATGGGACAGTTGAACTCTATCCAATAGCATCTCTAATCAGAATCAAGTTCATAGCAATGTGTTGGCTATTTGGGTCCTCCTCCAATCTAACAAAGTACTAAAATGACAACAACAACAAAAATAAAGGGCATAGTTTCTAAGTTTTCTCTCTTTTGGTCTCTGGTTTCACTCCTGGATATTGGTCATTGTGGCCAAAAAGGTTCTGTATTTGCAAAACAATTTATAAATCTGAACCATCTTCAAAAGTTCTTAGCAGAGCATGGAAACAGAACATTTAGAAAAAGAGGCAGTTTCTCAAACGAAGGTTCTGTCAAAGAAAGAAATATGATGATTATAAAATCTATTGGCCGTGCTTTAAAATGAGAATCCCAACCCAGTTAGTTCCCTGCATTCTGCCAGGAGCGTGGGAGCCTGCTGGGGACGTGTTGAAACACTGATCATGTCCTCTGCAAGTGGCTCAAAAGCTGGCAGGAGAAGTCAAGACTGACATCTTTGAAATCTAGTGAGAATACAAGTCGATATAAATTATGGACTAAACTGTGCTTCACAGAGGAGTACTAATACAGAAGGCCCTAAGAGAGGGAATGTCAGTGAAGACCAAACATTTCTCACAAGAAAAGGGAAGAAGTTTAAGGAATAGGGCGGTGTGGGGAAAGAGTGAAGGGACTGAGGAGCAACCCTGCTGGCCAGAGGGTTCACAAGCACATAAATAAGGTCACGAAAGGAAATTTACTCCCCAGGTGTGCAGTAAGAAGGAAGGTAAAGAACTCAGGACTTCAGCATCGTATTAAGTGGCTTTGCATTTACAGAGCTCCACTGCAAAAATCTCTTCTACAATGCTGTGCTTCTGCTGCCTCCTGCCTTCCCCAGAACCAAACATAACTAAACAACACCATCACAGTAACTGCAGCGAAAAACAACAAAACAACCGCCTCCCTACGCACAGCATTGGCAGCAGGTAGAGACTGCAGGCGCCTGTCAAACAAACCATAAGGACAAATGGTTATGGGAATAGGTCAGGTTGAGCAGTTGATATTTCCCATAAAGGAAGAGTGAGGGGAAAAGAAATAATGACAGGGCACAGAGCATGCCTGTGAGTGTGCTTGTATGAGCAGTGCGTGAGCGTGTGGTGTGCCGACGTGTGGTGTGTGACTGTGTGTGCATGGATACTTGCGTGCTTGAGCATGGTGTGTGAACATATATGTCTGTAGTCTGTGATGTTGTATATTCGTAAATGTTAGGATGACAGCGTACGCGTCAGGGTGTGGTACGCGTACCTGTGGGTGTGTTAGGAATAAGCCTAAACCCTTGACTCTCCAGGCACCTGTATGCCTCCCTAGTTCTGGACTCACTCGCATACTAACTAGATGGCAATTTCAGTTGCAGCGCCTGCTCCTTTTTCGGGGCCCAGAGCAGCGAGGTCCCCACCTCAGTCTCAGGGACCCTCCCTCCTGCGCTCAGGCTGGAGGTGGGCTGAGGGCGTGCACCCTTTCAGAGGCTGGGAAGCCATAGAATGACTTTGATTGATCACATGCAGGGGGACCCTGCGCTCCTTCCCAGATTAGAAAGGCTGCAGCTCCGGCTCTGGCGCGTCTATCCGGGGGTTGTTCTGATGAGATAATTTTTCTCATTAACCTTGATAACTCTCCGCTGATACACGGATCTCTTTGCAGTAACACAGAACTTTTTAAACCCCCCCCCCCCTTTTCGTTCTTCTACTCCTTTCCAGGAGAAATGGGAGCTCAGTATCATCCACCTGCCTCTGCCCTAGTAGCCCAGCACTCCATATACCGATGTCCCAAGCTGACCTAGAAGGATCAGCTCAACTGATCTTCAGAGCTCAGAATGTTCGCAGGAGTAAAGCTCTCCGCAAACAGCCACTAAGTGTGTGAATGAGATGGTAGTTTAGCCATTTAAGAAGCACATAAATAGTCCTCCTCTCTCACTGTTTCAGTCCTTCACTGCTTTTAAATTCCTATGTCTTGACCTAGTCAACCCTATGGCAATGTGTGCCAGAAAAAGAGCTGGGCTCCCTCAGGTTTTTTGAGCTTGTCAGCTGTTTGCATTGCCCAGGGACTCCTCACCATCTTTATCACGGTCAGGCGCCCTTGAGTCAGTTCTGGATCATGGTGGTGCTCCGTACAAAAGAGTAAAGCATTACCTGGTCTTAAGCCACCCTCATAATTGTCGCTGTATATGAGCTTGTTATTGCAGCCACTGTGTAAGTTTATCTGCGTGCCGGTATTTTCAACTGCTTCCTATGCATCTGAAAGTTGAACAATGAATAACAGATGACAGCAGAAGAATCGATGCCCTTGAGCTGTGGTGTTGAAGAAGCATACTGAGTATCCTGTGGACTGGCAGAAGAACAAACATGTGTTGGAGGTAATGCAACCAGGATGCTCCCTAGAGGCAAAGATGATGAAACTTCAGCTCATGTACTTTGGTCATGTTGTTGGGAAGGGTTCAGTCTTTGGAAAAAGCTATCATGCCAGGAAAAGCGGAAATGTGGAGGATCAGTTAAAAAGAGGAAGACATTCAACAAGATAGATTGAAAAAGAGACTAACATATCAGAGATTCTGAGGATGGAGCAGGATAGGGCAAGGTTCAGATCTGTTGTTCATAGGGTCACTATGTTCACAGTCAACTCTGGAACATGTTAACAACAACAATGAAAACTTTTTCAAGTATGATCAAAAGTATGCGAAAAGAAGCTTCACCATCTGTCATGACTTCTAAGGAGCATTCCTCCAAGACAGATTTCTTTGTTCTTCTAGCAGTCCACAGTGCATATAATATTCTTTGCCAACACCATAATTCAAATACGTCAAATCTTTTTCAGTCTTCTTTATTTACTCTCTCCTTTTCTCATGAATAGGAAGAAGCTGAAAATACCATGGCTTGGGTCATGTGCATCACAGTCATTAAAGTGACAGGTTCATGATTTAAAGAGGTTTTTGCAACAGATTTTCCAATGCACTGTCATTTGATTTCTGACTACTATTTCCGTGTGAGTGGATATTAGGTCCAGTTAAAATGAAACCTTTGACAATGTCAATCTTTTCTCCATTTGATATGATGTTTATTGGTCCAGTTATGAGGACCTGACTTTTCTTGATTTTGAGATGTAATTCACACCAAAGGTAACACTTCTAAGCCTGCAACAAAGTTCAGCTACCTGCCCTTACACTGGCTTGATTATTTCAGAGGCCCTTGTTTCTGCCCCTGTTGTTTCTGGATTGGACTGTGACATGGAGTGTCTTCCCCAGCACACTTTCTCGTCTCTCTACTCCCTTCACTAGTAAAGTGAATTTTTGCACTGAGTATGCTATTCTCTCTCAGTATTTATTACTTTGAACTCTGTCATCGAAGTCTTTCCTTTTTTATGGGCACTGAGCTCTTTAAGAACACAGACTGTCCTTTTCAATGTTCTTTCCCCAGCACTCTGGCACATGATACAGGCCTGATAAATATTTCTTGAGATTTGATATGAATTAGACAAATTATAAATTTGGAAAGTACCCTGGAATCTTCATCAAATTCCGGTTTTAAGGAAAAATTCTGGAAACTCTATGTACTTTGATAAAAGTCGATGGGGCTTCAGGCCTTTTGTTCATAGGGTCACTATGAGTCATGCTCGACTTGAAGGAAATCAACAACAACAACAACTATAATGTTTTCGGGACTAATATATACTTCCAGTCTCCACACATTCTAACTCAGACACAGAGTATTCTATATATTTTCTCAGGGATTTGCATAACAGGCAGACATGGGTGCACATTGGTTTAGTAAAGCTTTTATTTCATTATCCTGAATAGTAACAAAAATAGGATCCATAGATTTTGAATATTTAAATGATGCTATTTAACAATTTTTTGTTTGTTGTTGTTGCTGTGTGCTGTCAAGTAGGAATCAACCCAGAGCTGACTCTGCAGCAGGCTTTCAGAGGCTGTAATCACATGGAAGGAGATTTCTGATCCTTCTCCTGTGAAGCAGCTGGTGGGTTCAAACCCCCGTCTTTGAGTTTTGCAGACAACTTCCCCCTCTACACCCCCCAACTCTCTACATATTGTTTTAATACGTATATATTAAAAATCACCAATGATTCCACAGTCTATGAGGAAAGTATAGATACTATTTTTTTTAATACTAAATTGCCTTTACCATAAGCAATAACCTAGTAATGCATACAATTGCAATAATGACCATTTTTCAATTTCGTCCTTATAACTCAGTGATTTTATACAGAAACCAAATTATAAATCACTTTTAAAGCTTAAATGCCGGCCTTCTTTTCATGAATGTTGTGCTCAGGCTGAAGCTTCTCTTGGCTTCCAGTCCCTCATCTCTACCACCTGCAAGTACCAAACAGGATCTCTTCTTAATCTTCGGGATTAGCCATGGACAGTTCAATAGCCTTTTGTTTGTTTTGAAAAGATATTGTGTTCTCCTTGAAAGGGAAATTTTCCTCAGACTACAACTATCAAAAACATTGCATCGACATTGAAAAGCAATGAACTTGTAAAACTACACAAAGCAGATGAGTCTGAAAGACATTTTGCTGAGTGAAATATCTTATTCACAAAAGGTCAAATACTACATAAGACCACTATTATTTAAAAAAGGATTGACTTGGGTCAGAGGATGATAACAGGGAAAGAGTAGAGAGATAATGAGCTGAAATAGATGAAGGAAAGGACTATCTGAAAGGAATGTATGATTACGTATTATATTTGTGGTAAGTAGCAATCTGGAACAGCACTACTTATACTAAAAGGTGAATTAGGAAGGGAAGACGGGAGGGGAAGAGAAGAAAATGTGCCTCAATGAATGAATGAAAACCCAACCTTCCTGTAAAATCTCATTAAAACCACAATTTTAAAAAGCAATGGGAGGGAGGTGGAGTAAGCAAAGTACAAATGGATCTGTTCTCATCTCTATCAAGGATTGACTCAGTCCTCCTATCTTGAGGGTACATCTTCATTTACTCTGTGTATTCTTCTTAAAAAAAATAAATAATTACCTAAATGTCTTCTATATTTAGTATAAAAATATATTGCATTGGGATATAGAAGCAGCGTTGGGAATAGACTTTGAAGAATTCTGATAAACACAGGTTGATGTAGCTACAACCGGAAAAAGTGTGTGTGTGTGTGTGTGTGTGTGTGTGTGTGTGTGTGTGTGTTTATCACCATATTATTAACAGAGAAAAGAAATGGAAATAACTCAAATTTCCAAGAGATAAATGCATAAAAAATTATGGTACATTCACAAAGCGGAATACTATGCAGCACTGAAAAACAATAAAGAATTCATGAAACTGTATAATATGTTTTAATCTAGAAGGCAGTATGCTGAGTGAAGTCAGTTGGTTACAAAAGAACAAATTTTGTATAAGATCACTATGATAAAATGTTAAAGAAAGGATTACATACAATCATTGTAGTATAGTTACAATGGAGGGCAAGGGAGGAAGAGGTGAGTAAAAATCAATGAACAGATAATAAATGCTTCCTAAAATAAATGAAAAGAAAGACAATAAAGAATAATTGAATGGTCATACATTATTAGTTTTGTACTTACTGTTATAAAACAAATTGAGTGTAAATGATTGCAAAATCAATATCCCTTGTGAAATTTCCCTTAACTCATAATTTTTAAAAAAGGCAAACATGACCTCATACGATTGTTGTTTTTGTTATGTGCCATCGAGTCGCTTGCAACTGATAGTGACCCTATGGACAACCCTAAACCCTGCTCTATCCTGTGCCAATCACACTGCCTCTGACACACCCATCCCGATTACCCTAGTCACCAAATCAATCCACCTCACAGAGGGTCTTCTCTGCCTGCGCCATCCCTCCACCCTCCCAAGCACAATGTCCCTCTCCAAGGACTTCTCCCACCTTACAACATGTTCAAAGAATGGCAGAGGAAACCCTAGAATCCTTGTCTTCAAGGAGCATCCTGGTTTAACCCTCTCCAGGTTGAATCTGTTTGTTTTCTTGGCAGTCCATGGTACATTCAATACTCTTCTCCAGTACCATAGCTCAAAGGCATCAATTCTCCTTCTAGCCTTCCTAGTCATTGTCCAGCTCTCTGATCCATAACAAATCATTGCAAAGACCGTAGCCTGTATCAGACACACCTTAGTCTAGAGTGACACCATTGCTCTTCAGTACCCTGGAGAGGTCCCTAACAGCAGACTTTCCCATTGCAATACATTTTTTTGTTTCCTGGATACTGGTGCCAAGAGTGTTGACTGTGGAGCCAAGCTGACTAAAGTTGTTAACAATCTCAATCTCTTCACCATCCATCCGGATGCTGCCAATTGCTCCAGTGGTGAAAATCTTTGTCTTCTTGATATTGAGCTTCAATCCATACTGAAGGCTGCAGTCCTTACTCTCTGCAGCAAGTGCATCAGGTCCTTCTCACCTTCAGCAAGCAATGTCCATGTTTTCCAGTTACTAATTCTTCTTCTCTGTTCCCAACTTTTGCATTCCAATCACCCATTATTATCAATATATCTTGATTGCATGTTCAATCAATCTCTGACTCTAAAAGTTGGTAGGAATCATCTATGTCTTCTTCTTTGGCTCTGTTTGTTGGTGCTTATATCTGAATGATAGTGGTATTCACTGACTTCCTTGTAAGTGTATGGATATTATCCTGTCACTCACAATGTTGTACTTCAAGACAGATCTAGAAATTACTTTTTTTAACAACGAAAGCAACTCCATTTTTCCTCACCTTATCATCTCCAGAGTAATGTATCATATGATCATCTGACTCATACTATACTGAGAGATAAATATTTGGTCACCAATCTGAGACCACTAAAGTAGTTGGTTCAGCTACTGTGTGTGTGTGTGTGTGTGTGTGTGTGTGTGTGTGTGTGTGTGTGT
>NW_006399893.1:3721256-3729013 GCF_000299155.1 Elephantulus edwardii | reverse complement strand
ACAAATCTGTTTGTTTTCCTAGCAGTCCATGGTATTCTCAATACTCTTCTCCAGCACCACAGCTCAAAGGCATCAATGCAGTATACATTATTTATCCCATCTTCCTCAGTCTTCCCCCAACCCTGATGTCAGTCCTGTTTTTCTACAGTGGCACTATGCAATATTTGTCCCTTTGTTACTGAGATACTACATTCAGTATAATGTCCTCCACGGTCACCCATTTTGAATAATACTGCTTGAGTTCCTTGTTTTTCAATGCAGCGTAGTATTCCATTGTGTGAATACACAACAGCTTCTTTATCCATTTGTTTCTTAGGTTTTTTCCAACTCCTTGCTATTGTGAACAAAGCCGTGATAAACATGGGTGTGCATATATCTGTTGGGTGTCAAATATGGTCTCTTTGGGGTACATTCCCAGTAAATAATTTAATGTATCTTTTAGTAACTTATTCACTATTCTTCTTCACTTCATTTTAAGGTGAGAATTTATCTGCATTGTGTTACTGTTTTCAGTCTGATCCTCTTGACCCCAGTGTCCTATGAGCAGTTGGATGGACTGTCCTTCTACATCCCTAAGCCTTATGTACTCCATGCATACTTGGATTTTTTTAATAGGCAAAATAGGTAGGAGTCATTCTATGATAGACCTTATTTTGTAACTTGTAGTCTCAAGGGAATCAGTGTCATGTCTTCTTCAGCTCACTGTGTCCTAATTGTTGTCATTAAGTGCCATCAAGTGGACTGTCACTGATTCATTATGACCCTAATGAGCAGCTGGACCTTTCCCTATTTTGTGCAATTATCACCATCTGTGAGCTATTTGTTACTCGTCATGTCATTCCATCTTTGATGGTCTTCTTCCTTCATGCTAACCTTTCCAAACCAGATGCCCTTCTCCAAGAACTGGTCCCTTCCAAAGTGAGGGACAACAGGCCCAAAGCATATGAGACAAAGTTTCAGCATCCTTGCCTCCAAGGAGCATCCTGAATGCACTTTCTCTGAAATATCTGTTTGAGTTTTCTTGGCAGCCCATGCTATATTCAGAATTCTTCTCCAACACCACAATTCAAAGTCATTGATTCGTCTGCCATCCTTCGTAACTGGCCAAATTTCAGATGCATAACACCTGAACAAAATTATTAAATATGAACCTAATTTTGAACTGAAAATAAAAGAAATAGTTTTCTTTAAAAAACAGAATTGAGAAGAATATTATTTTCTATCTTTGAATGTAATAAACTAATGTTTAAATCAATCTTGTGATTTTAATGAAAGTTTACAAAAAAGTTGAATTTAATTCATTCATTGTTGCACATTTTCTACCTTTTCCCTCCATTTCCCTCTCCCCAAGTTAACATTCTTTTTTAAAATATTAGTTAATTACTGTCCAGTTTCCTTTCTCCTTCTCACATGCCCCTTTCCTAGTCCATTTTAAAATGCACCTCTTATCCCAGATGGTTATCATACATATAATGCCTAATCATATATTTCTGTTAAACGTATTTTAAAATCAATGCTAACAGATGAAGTGAAAAGCATTCACTCTCCTAGTCTCCACTTTCAAAAAGAATTGTTTTTTCTGTGTAATCTTACAAAGATAACCTGACTTTAGATGTGTTCATATGTTGTTCTTAAAAGTTTTTCCAAACTATAGTATCTTATTTTTGCCATGAGAATCCAAAGCAAAGGGAATAAATCAATATATTATAGTACGAAATAGAAGATTTCAAAGGGCAGCACAGGAAGACAAACTAAAGTATTATAATGAAATTTGCAAAGAAATGGAGTCAGAAAATCAAAGAGTCTGAACTTGCTCAACATTTCTTAAGCTGATGGAATGGAAGAACAAATTTAAGCTTTGAGTTTCTGTATTAAGGATACTATGGGCAGAATATTAGATGATTCAGGAAGTATTAAAAGAAGATGAAAAGAGTTTAGAGAGTCATAATCCCAAAAAGTATTGGTGGACACAGAAGAAACAACATATGAGCAAGAGCTTATGGTGATGAAAGAAGAAGTTCAAGCTGCTTGGAAAGAGTTGGCAAAATACAAGACCCCAGGAATTGATGGCATGCCAATTGACATATTTTGACAAACAGATGCTGCTCTGGATGTGCTCACAAAGTTGTGCCAAGAAATTTGGAGGACAATCACCTGGCCTACTGACTGGAAGAGATCTTTGTTCCCATTCCAAAGAAAGGTGGTCTGACAGAGCGTAAAATTATTGAACAATATCGTTGATATCACATGCAAGCAAGATTCTGCTAAAAATTATCCAAAAATGACTGGAACAGTACATCAACAGAGAACTTCCAGAAGTGTAGGCTGGGTTTAGATGAGGCTGTGGTACTAGAGATATTATAGCAAATGTTAGATGGATCTTGGCTGAAAGCAGAAAGTAGCAGAGGAATGTTTATCTGTGTTTCACTGACTATGCAAAGGCATTTGACTGTGTAGATCACAATAAAATGTGTCTGACTCTGAGAAGAATGGGAATCCTGGAATATTCGATCATGCTTAGGTATGCAACATATACTTGCACCAGAACAGAGCAAATAACATTGCATGGTTCAAAAGCAGAAAGGGTATATGCCAGGAATGTGTTCTATCTCCATACCTTTTCAATCTATATGCAGAACAGATTGTCTAGGAGGTTGTGCTCTGTGAGGAGAAATGTGGCATCAAGATTGGAGGAAGAGTCATCAACAATCTTTGTTATGCAAATTATACAACCCTGCTTGCTGAAACTGAGGAACCAGAAGCACTTGCTGCAGAAGGTCAAAGATTACAGCCTTCTATATGGATTGAAGCTCAACATGAAGAAAACGAAGATTCTCACCACTACTCTGATTGGGAGCATCATGATAGATAAAGAGATTAGATTAACAGCTTAGTTTGCTTGGCTCCAAAATCAACATTCTTGGTACCAGCAGCCAGGAAATTTAAAAATGAATTGCATTGGGAAAGTCTGCTGTCAGAGACCTCTCCAAAGTACTGAGGAGCAATGATGTCAGTCTGAAGACTAAGGTGTGCCTGCAATTATTTCCTATGCATCAGAGAGCTGGGCAGTGACTAGGATGATAGAAGGAGAATTGATTCTTTTGAGCTATGGTGATGGGGAAGAGTATCGAATATGCCAAGGACTGCTAGGAGAACAAACAAGTTCATACTAGTGAGGGTGAGATTAGGCTGATCCTTGAAAGGAAAGATTCTGAAGCCTCATTTGACATACTTGGAAATGTTGCAAGGAAGGCCCAGTCGTTGCAGAGGAACATCATGCTTGGGAGGGTGGAGGGTCAGCACAAGAGAGGAAGACCCTTTTTGAGATGGGTTGATTCAGTGACTGGGATACTGAAGGTACATTTGTGGGAGACAATAAGATTGGCAAAGGATAAAGCAGAGTTTAGGGCTGTTTTGTATAGGGTCACTATGAGTCACAGGCAACTTCCTTTTTCTAATAACTCAATTTTTTATTACATATATGAATTTCTGAGTCCATACATACTTCATGGCTTCTCACTGACTAAAATGTGCATGATTCAGGCTCTGGTTTATCAATAATTGGATAGGCATTTGAGAGCTGGACAATGAATAAGGGTGACATAAGAATTGATTTCTTTGAGTTGTGGTGTTGTAGAAAAGTATGGAATGTCTCACAGATAGTCTTGAAGAGAGTACAGCCAGAGTGCTCCTTGGAGACAAAAACGATGAAGCTTCATCTCACATACTTCACACATGTTGTTAAGAGAGGCATATTCTAAGAAAAGCACTTCTGAAAAACAAAAATGAAGTGGGAGGCATAGTACTCTCTGACCTCAAAACCTACTCCACAGTGGCAGTAAACAAATCAGCATGGTACTGATGCAATAACAGGCACATAGAGCAATGAAACAGAATTGAGAACCCAGAAACACACCTATCTAATTATAGTCAACTGATACTCAACAGAGAAACAAAACCTATTAAATAGGTAAATGACAATCTCTTCAACAAATGGTGCTGGCAAAACTGGACTGCTTCCTGCAGAAAGCTGAAGCAGGATTCACATTTCAAATCACACACAAAAATCAACTCAAGGTGGATCAGAGAGACCTGAGAGTAAAGCCCAAAACTATAAAGCTCAAAAGAGACAAAACAGGGCCAACCTTTGAAGGCCTGGCCTATGGGATCAAGAGACTGACAAATACAGTCAAATGCACAACCAGGAGAGGATAAAATTGATGAATGGGACCTTATAAAAATTAACTTCCTGTGTGCATCAAAAACTTTTTCCAGTAGGGTGGAAAGCAAACCTACTTACTGGGTCAAAACATTTGTCGATACCATCTCAGACAAGGGTCTCATAACAAAGTCTACAAAATTATTACACGACACACACACACACACACGACTGATAATGCAATTACAAAATGGGCAAAAGACATGGAAAGATTTTTCACTAAGGAAGACATGTGTATAGCTAATAGACACATGAATATATGCTCAAACTCACTGGCAATAAGAGAGATACAAATCAAAATGACAGTGAGAAACAATTTCACTCCAGTAACAGTGTCAAAGTTTTACAGGACAACAAGCAATAAATGTTGGAGAGGATGTGGAGAAATTGCAACTCTCAAACACTGTTGATGGGATTGCAAAACCACCCTAGAAAGCAGTCTGACATTTCCTAAAAAAAGTTGAACAGAAATTCTATATGACCCAGCTATTGAATGCTGGGAATATACTCCAAGGAAATTAGAACTGAGACACAAATGAAGATTGTACACTAATGTTTACAGCAGCACTATTCATCACTGCCAGAACATGGAAAGAGCTCAAACATCCAACTACAATCAAATGGATTGAGACATTGTGGTTCATTCACATAATGGAATACTATACATCTCACAAGAGCTAGGATTTAGAAAAATGCTATATAACTTGGGAGAGACTGGAGAGCATTATGGTGTGTGAGCTTAGTCTCATAAGGACAAATACTGCATAAGACCACTACTGTAAAAATAGAAGAATTACTCGTACAACATATTTGGGGACTCAAGAGGGAAAGGAATAGGAGCAGAGGAGTGAGGGTGGGCAGGGGGGTAATCACAGGGATGCACAATTTATTGAGTGGAGAGAGGAGGAAAAGGAAATGGGAAAAATATGGCAGGGATCTGAGAAGATGGGGTAATGGTGGGCATTATAAAACAATGAATAAGAGTTATTTTATAAAAAAATGTGAATGAAGGAAAGTTTGAGACATAATGTACACAAATTTTGTTTGTGAACCAATATAAAATACAAATTAAAAAAATGTAAAGAAAATCTTTCCTAAAAAGGTGGTGAAACAGCAAGAAAGGGAAGGGAAATTGCCATTTAAACTATATTCTGATGGCTTCATGGGTAGGGAGCTGTGCTGCCAACCCAAAGACAGATGATTAAAATCCAGCAGCTATTTCAAGGGAGAGAGATGGGTGATTTAAAGCATCTGTCTCGAGGGTCAGCTATGAGTTCATTCTGACTTGAGAGCAATGAGAGATATAATTAAGAGAAAAGAAAATAACAGATGTTGTTGTTGTATTGTTAAGTGCCATCCGAGGTAAGCCCAACTCATAGTGACTCTATGAACAAAAGACCTTAACCCGGTTTTATAACTATTGTCCTTTCTCTAACTTCATAGAGTTTTCAGAGGCATGTTGTTTAGGAAATGGATGCTATTCCTGTTTCCACGTCTGTCTTAATCTGTGAGCTTCACCAAACACTTTCAACCATGTGTAACCATTATGACATTTGACACATCAATGGCTCACAGCAATCCCAAGTTACCTCAGTACAGTGAAATGACAGAACAGTGCTGTCACTTAAGAGAATGTCTGTCTCAAACACAATTAACACCAAATGAATTTTTTTTACATCCCCAGGCCTGCACACCAGTCTTTCATTAGCTCTAACAAGAAGCTTCTGGCCTATAGCCCATTGTTCGCCAAATCCATCTAATTCAATTTTCTCACACAGGACTGTGAACAAAAAAACTCCAACCAAACAGTCCACAGCTGACCTTCATCCAAGACAAGAGCTCATTTTTCTAAAGCCAAGCACTACACACATGTGCCTTCAACTGAAGACTCAGTCCCAAATGAATTTTAAAAACCTCAGGCCTACACACCAGGCACTAATTGGCTCTAGCAAGACGCTTCTGGTCTACTTAACTAAAATTCCAAGAAGTAAAATATGAATTTTTAAACTCACACGTTGTTATTGCTATTAGGTGCTGTCAAGTCAAAATAAATCATAGCAACCCTATGAACAACAGATCTGAATCCTGTCCTATCCTTTGCTATCATCATCTCTGACACACTTGAGCCCATTGCTGCAGTCAGTGTCTCAATCTATTTGGTTAAAGGTCCTACTCTCAGTCTTTCCAAGGAGTAGCCTTTCCTAACAATATGCAGGAAATATGTGAGACAAAACTTTATCATATTTACCTGCAAGAAACACTCGGACTGTACTTTCTCAAAGACATATCTTTTGTTCTTTTGGCAATATTCAGTACTCCATCTCTCTTTTTTATTATTATTATTATTATTTTGTGTGCGTGTACCGTCAAATCAGATCTGACTGGTACAGGAGGATATTGCTCCTCCTTCTCTGGCAGAGCGTCTGGTGGATTCGAACCGAGTACTCCATCTCTTGAACCACCGTTCAAAGACATTAATTCTTCTTCAGTCATCCTTATTCATTGTCCAGCTATCAGATGCATAGCAAGTGATTAAAAAGACCAAGCACACTTCAGTCTTCAAACTGACATCTTTGCTCCTCAGTAATTTGGAAAGATCCCTGACATCAGACTTTCCCAGTGAAATGTCTCCAGATCTCCTACCTGCTAGTACTAAGGATTGATTGTGGATCAAGTAAGATGAAATCGTTGACAGTTTAAATCTTTTCTTAAAGTCACCTACAACTTTTTATTTTCTGACAAATAACCTATTAGTTAGAAAGTTAAAAATAAATTTTGAGAGTAACTTCCAAAGTCAAAACTGTGAAAAGCATGACCTGGAATGGCTGCTTATGACACAATTCTAGTTCTATGTTCTTTCAGCAAACTCTGGGTGGGGAAGGGTAAAACATGGAGAGACTAATCCACAGATATCACTCCTTCATCTGTGCATTTGACCTCAGCAGTATAAACTGGCACTGATTGTTGAGTAGGCATGGTAGTTTAACTGAAGGCTGATCAATGCACTCTATGAATTGACTGACAGGCGATAATATCCATCCTAACTGGGGTGGAGGGAGGGGGTGTATCTGGAATTAATCAAATGCAGAGGAAAGGGTAAGTATTATTAAGTTAAATAAGTAATCTTTTTTATAAATTCATCCTTTTAACCTGAATCCTTTTTTATTGTCAATAATATAAAAGTTTGCATTTTCAAACGACCTTTGTTTTGCTTGGATTCCTGTCCCTGTTCTTGGTCAGTTTTCCTTAGCGTGTTTTCTCAGAAAGAGACTAGAAGCAGCCTTTTTTTTCCTCCAAGTGAGAGTAACCGAACATTACAAAGGGTTTCTGCCAAATGCTGGAGTCTCAGATAAGAAATCTCATCCTTCACCCATGATAAATAAGCTATTAAAAACCCAGAAAGAAAGGAAGCAGTTGGAAGGTCTACAATATGCAGACAATGCTGTGGAAACCTCGTTTGTAAGACCAAGGGTCTTGCCCATTGTTTTAGCCACAGCGCCTGAGTCTTCTCTATTTATATTTTTGTTTGGGGATTTTT
>NW_006399893.1:3719031-3721031 GCF_000299155.1 Elephantulus edwardii | reverse complement strand
AGTTGTCATGAATATCATCACAAAGTCTGGGCCCCATCCTCTAGAAATCACCAAGCTCAAAAATATAACCTCACACACAAAAAAAATATATATAACCTCTTCTCCCTATTAAGTCTAAAGTGGTTAAATGAATTTGATGAAAAGGTTTATGCCAAGTGAAAAATCACTACGTTACATTTGATTACATTTGTCTGACCTTGAACAATCCTAGGAGCCAGAGTAGTCATTCCAGTTAAGTAATTTAGTTTAAATTGCTTAATTAAGAAATAAAATTTCATGGAATTCCCTAGATTAATTTGCACTTATACTTAAGAGCATAAACATTTATAATCAATTTAAAGAGGAAATAGGCCCCGAGTATTTTATAGTTTGCAGTGAAACCTAATTGGATTCATTTGGGCTGGAATAGGAAATATAGAGAGATCTGATAAATTTTTAATTTCCCACATCTTAAGGACAATAATAGGCATTTGATCTTTGTGAAGCACTGAGTTTTAGACTTGAAATTGCAGAAACTGTGGATTTCAAAGATAAACTGGATTACTTTCCCGAGTTCCTGCCTTGCAGAGAAGGCATTCATCAGGGCTAAATTTTGCAGCAAGAACCCATCAACAGAGTAGGTGACGGGTATCAGGTGGGACTGGCATCAACAGAATAGGTAACAAGTAACAGGTGGAACTGACTGATGCATTAACAGAATAGGTGACAGGTAACAGTGGAGGGTGCTCAGGATCACAAGAGCTTGCCAGCCAGTCTTAGTAGCTACGTGTACTCTCTACCTAGACTCCTTCACTCCTTCATCTTCTTGATAAAGGATTTTAAGTGCATGTACGGATTCTAAATGAGTACTTGACAAGATTCCATCTGCAGTGTAGGGGTGTGATTTGAGGGGAGTGCAGACTGAGGAATAGAGGTTGGGAATTGGGTAGGAAGAAAAGCAGGGATAACCACCAGAGGTTTTTTGTCTCAGATGACAAGTAGGGTGACCTGTATCCAAGTTTCAGGCTGTATTACTTTGTGCCACATTTCTTTTTACATATTTTTCCATATCCTGTTTGTTCACCTTGACGCATGCACTTAAATGACCAGTCTTTGGGTTTTCTAGAGGACCAAAATCAGTACAGCAAATAGATAAATCAGTATGTAGAGATTTATTTCAAGGAAATGAATTACACAACTTTAAGTACTGGGAAGTCGTGAATTCATGAGTCAGGTGGAAAGCTGAAAGCTTCTGCTGACTCCTGTGGCTGCAGGGACAGGTCAGGAAGGAGAGCAGAGTCCTCCTCTACTGAATACAAGGTAACCAGAGCTAGTGAATCCAATGCCAGCCTGCTCCCCGAGGACTTCTGCAGGCTTATAAAGCACAAATCAGAGGTCAGTACACAGGTGGGAGGAAGAAGGAGACTTGCTAGCACATTGATTTACACACTGGAGACAAGCGTAACTCCCCTTTAAACTGATTCTCTGCTCACATCTGATCACATCATGGAGGTAATTGCATTATTCAAGAGCACTCCGTGCAGTGGATTCCAAACCACTGAAAAGCCCAGCCCAGATGGCACATAACATTAACCATCGGAGTTACTCTAGGAAAGAAGTGAATAACAATTATGTGAGACGTTTAACAGGAAAGATAGATTGAGGGTGGGTAGTGGAATTACTATATTCAAAGAATCACAGTATTTAATAGGAGCTGGCTGGAATGTCAGTGGTTCAGGTCTACTAGTTGCAGGGAAACGGTGTCAACCTCCATGAACAATTCTAAGCTCTAAAGGTTGGCATGCTGATATCAGGGTTCAGTCCTTTGGTTTCTGATTTTCTTTATAAAACTCCTTTTGTAGGTGGTATCATGATGAAGTCACGTCTATCCATACTGTTGTTGTTATGTGCCGTCGAGTCGTTTGCAACTCATAGCGACCCTATGTACAATAGCCCGAAACCGTGCTGTATCCTGTGCCAATCTCATTGCCCCTGACAAACCCATCCCGATTACCCCAGTC
>NW_006399893.1:3706649-3717896 GCF_000299155.1 Elephantulus edwardii | reverse complement strand
ATAATCTTCAGTAGAATCTTGCTTGCATGTGAAATCAATGATATTGTTCTGTAGTATCCACACTCAGTTGGGTCGCCCTTCTTTGGGATGGGAACAAATATAGACCTCTTCCAGTCTATCCATACTAGTTAAGGCAAAAGCTCTTCAGGTCTTTTTATGGAATTCAATCTGGTAAACTGAGGCAATGAAAATTCTCACTCACTCTGACTCATTGCTGTTGAGTCAGAACTGACTGACTCCTGAACCTCCAGTGGGATTTCAGAGACTGTTCATTGCACAGCAGGAGATTGCCTACCTTTTCCCCCATGGAAATGCAGGTGGATTCAAACCACCAAAAAGGTTACCTATTTTAGATTGTCAGCACAGCATCCTAGCAACCATGCTACCAGAGCAACACGTCAAAACACAGGCCAGAGTCTTGACCTACACTCCTCCCTAAAAATTCTTTTCACTAATATTCTACTTAATAAGTAATAGCTTCATTCACCTGCAGGCAGAGGCAAAAAAAATTAGCTGTTACTCTTAATACTTTTCTTATCCAATCCATCACTAAAGTTGAGCTTGTTGTACCTTTAAAACAATTCTAACCTCTGCTACAATAAATAGCCTCTTAGTTCATATGCCTATTTTCTCTTGCCTCCTATTATATTCTATACATAACAACTTAGATGACTCACACAAACAAATTATATGAAGTCACCCTTTTGGTAATCAGTCATCCTACTCTCTGAACACGCTGTCTCCTCCTGGTAGGGCTGCACTCACTGGTCCATCATCACATGATAGGGTCATGTGATGAATGTGGCCAATGAATTGTGAGTAGAAATGACAGCTTCTCTATTGAGATGGAGCATTTAGTGGCAGATGTCACTTTTTCCAGAACATACTCTTTCATTGTCATGTTGCTGTGATTGTTATTATGTGCCATGGAGTAGATTGCTCACAGCCACCCAATGTACAACCACTCTAAACCCTGTTCTATCCTGAGCCAACCTTATTATCTCTGACACATCTACCCTCATTATTCCAGTCACTGAATCAATCCATCTCATTGAGGGTCTTCCTTTCCTGCACTGTCCCTCTACCCCCCCCAAGCATGATGTCCCTCTCCAAGGACTCATCCCTCCTTGTAACATGCTCAAAATACGTCAGATGAAGCTTTAGAATCTTTGTCTTCAGGGAGAAGCCTGGTTTCACCCTCTCTAGGATGAACCTGTTCTCTCAAAAAGTCACTCACCTATTCAAAGAGGATTTCTAATTATTTTGAAAATATTTCCCCATCTAGCTACTTTTTTCTCTTGATATCTTTAATTTCTATATTAGAGGGATAGACTAAGGCTGTGCTGAAATAACAAATAATCCCAAAATCTCAGGGGATTATCACAATAATGTTGTTGTTGCTTAGTGCCGTCGAGTCACAGACTCATAGAGACCTTATGAAAGAAAAACCTGAACACTTACTAGTATAACTTTCATCTTTTCTCCGAGTTTATAGGGTTTCCAAAGGCAAGCTATTTCAGAAGTAGATGCCACTCCTGCTTCCTGAGGGCTACATGCAATTTTTTTTGGGGGGGGGACTCTCATATATTTATTGTCCTTGAGAAATGGCATCATGCTGAGAGAAGTGGAAGGTCAGAGAAGAAAAGAGGAAGGTCAGAGAAGAAAAGAAGATCCTCACTCAACACAATGGATTAGATACAGTGACTATAGCAATGGGCTCCAGTGTGTCTCGGATTGTGGGGATGGTGTGGATAGGGTAAGGGTTAGATCTGTTTTCATAGAATTACTGCTGTGAGTCATAGGGAGAGCTCTGTTAGCCTAGTGGGTAGAAAGTTATGCTACCAAGCCAAAGTGGGCGATTTTAATCTGTGGCCCTCAGGCCTGGTTTTGTTTTTGGTCAAACATTCTTCTAAGTGGCCTAGCACTGCTCTGTCCATTTGTTGTGCAGAGCTATCTTGTGGCTCCTGTGAATGCCAAACACTGGGACACTGATAATGTCCCAAATGTGATAATGGTTACCCAGGGTGGTCAGTGTTTGGTCGACCTCCCCGATTAAAACAGGCTTGGACGCGGGAGTAGCACACACTTCTGAAATAGCTTGCCTCTGGAACTCTATTAACTTAGAGAAATGATGAAAGTTGTATAAGTGTTCAGGTCTTTCATTCATAGGGTCACTATGAGTCGTCTATGACTCGACGACACTTAACAACAACATATTTATTAAAAACATGGGTGCATGAATACCACACACATTCCATGGGAAGTAATCTGATTGTGACATCATTTTAATCTTCATATGGTAGCATGTTAGTCAGCTTGACATGGAGTGATGTTAACAAATGGAGGGCCATTATGTTTCCTGCTGTGTTATTCCTCATAGGCAAAGCTCGGTTCTTCCCCAGTGTCTCCTCTGAGAGTTGTACATTATTTTATTGCCAGTTTTCATTCTAATCCACTGAAGAATGGCATGGTTCTTACATTTGTTTCTTGGCCAGGAACCTCTGATCTTGGAAGTCTTGTGAAAAGACATAGTGAAGACAAAACAGGGCTACACGAAACACAATGGTGGAGGAAAAGTTTACTACATATTTCTTGCTAGCATGAAAGTCAACCTTAGATCAGCAGTGGCTCATTGCACCCAGCAGGGATCCAGGCTAATGAAAGCTTCCTTTTAGTACAAGCTCCTAAGATCCCTGTGGCATGGAGATGGGAATCATGCAGCGTTTGGCACAACTAATGCAATATGCAGCCCCCAAAGGGACCCATGTTGTCTCTACTAACCACTAGTCATATGGTCTACCCCTACTACAAAGCAGTTAGATGTTTGATCTTCAAGATCTTCTTAGAGGAAGAAGAAACAGATAGTAGGAAAGCCACAGTGGTGCCTCTCACAGCTTCTGTGTTAGTTTTGTATTATTATGTAACAAATTAAGGAGCTCTGGTGTCAGAGATCTGCAGGAGAAAGATGGGCAGTCTCCTCTCCTAACAATTTAAAGCATCAGAAACCCAATGGATTTACTGTGATTTGGAATCAGCCCAACAGCAGTGGGTTCAATTTTATTTTTATGTAACAAATGAGCACACTTAGCTGCTTAAAACTACTCTTTTATTTGCTCATAATTCTGTGAGTAAAAAGTTGGGATGAACTTGGATACTGTGTTCAAAGTATCTCCACCAAAACAAATATTGACTTGGATCTTATATGATGTTTCTTAAGTTTCCAAAGTCAACCAAGTTGTTTGTAAAATGAAATTCCTTTCAGTTGAGGACAAACCTGTTTCTTCTCTAGTGGTTCTCTTCTTTTATAGGTTGCCAAATCCTTCTTGCATAATCTCTTTCACTTTCTAACCAGCAAGAGTACATAGAATATTTTTCCAGGGACTTGTAAATTCTTCACTTTGTCAGAGGGAAATCTGACTGGCATCTGACATCTTTGAAGGGGGCATCTTTAAATTCTTCCAACAGTCCCATTCAGTTTCCTCATAGAATGTTTCACTCTTTGACATTTTATCGTATATTTCATTATCATCTCTCTTTAGACCAGTGGGAATTTCTTGGGATCGGGAATTTTTATTCTTTACAACAAATCCTCAATATATATTTCTAGAAAAACTTCTAGAAAAGAAAAAATTTCCATAAAATTTGTTGAATTAATAATATCTTTCATTTTCATAATATCCTTTCTATGAAGGCAAAGCAGATGTCATCTCTCGTATTTTAAAGATGAAGAAAATGAGTCACACAAAATGGAATGGCTTTCCCAAGATCACATAGGGCACTTTCTAACTCAGGGTTACAACCAAAGTCTCCTCGTGTTTCTAGCAAATCTTAAGGAGCAAAAAGTGTTCCCCAGCACTTCCAAAGGCTATTCTAGTTTGTCTCTAGCTTCTATTCTCGTCAACTTCCTATCCTATGCTGATATATTGAAACATTGATATATATGATTTTTCCATGTATTTTGTGTAGTTAATGCTTCAAAATACCTTTGTTATTTTTGCTTTTCTGTGCCATTTTTATGGTTTTCTTCTATTTCACCTCTTTGCTACGACAAAGTTTTAAATCCTTTAAATTCCCTTCTGGATTGTGTTTCCCAGGAGTCTTCTATAATATTCCTTATACTAATTTTGAGTTACACCTCAACCTCATGAAAACCAGAATCTTCACCACTAGACCAGCAGGCAACATCATGACAGATGGAGAAAAGACTGAAGTTGTCAATGACTTCATTTTACTTGCATCCACAATCTACATTCATCATAACAGCAGTCTAGAAACCAAAAGATACATTGCATTGAGGAAATCTGTTGTCAAAGATGTCTCCAAAGTGCTAAAAAGCACTTGCCAGTCTAAAGATCAAGGTATGCATGATCCAAGCCATGGTATTTTAAATTGTTTCATATGCCTCTTAAACTTGGATTGTTGGTTTTGAGTTATGGTGTTGGAGAAGAGTATTGAATGTAGCAAGAACTGCCCAAAGAACAAATAAATATGTCTTGGAAGAAATGTAACTTAAAGACAAGATTGGTGAAACTTCATCTCACTTACTTTGGACATATTCTCTAAAGGGACCAATCAGGGAGAGAGACATCATGCTGGGAAAGAAAGGAAGATTCTCTCTTTCTGTGGATTGACACAGTGACTCCCATACTGGGCTTGAGTATGACAGAGATCATGAGGATGGTGCAGGAAAAGGCAAGTTTCAATCTGTTGTTCACAGATCACTATGAGTTGTGGTTCCCTTGGTAATGTGATAAATAGGATTTGTGTTACATCTTGCCTGGTCATTCCCTCAATGTCTCAACCTTACAGATGAGAAAACTGAGGCAAAGAAAAATAAAGGTAATTGAGAATATGCCAGAGAGAGACTATTCAATAGATTGCAGATTTGAGCCCTGATCAAAGGATGAATCCTTCATTCTTCTCTAGTTATACCAGTCTTATTATGTTAATTTCTCTGGAAAATCTCCTCAACTCTCTTGTATTCGTTGAAAATTAACTTCTTCTTTCTTTTGCAAACATTATCTTCATCTCAGTCTCTTTTTCAATTTCTTATTCAACTCTTTCTCTTTCTTTGTTACTGAGGAAAGCAAAGAGAACAGATTAACTAGAAAAAAAATGACTTGTCTTTAATGCGCTTTATCTATGAAATAAGTAGGTTGTAAATTTAAAAATTGTAACTCTTTGCCATTGAAGTAGAACAGACTAATAGCTAATCCTACAGCTGGTCTTTGGGAGACTGTAAGCCATAAGGAAGGAGATTGCCTGTCTTTCTCCTTTGGGGCCACTCGTGAGTTTGAACTGAACCATCTTTGCATTAGCAGTTCAACACCCTATAGACCAGGTCACCAAGATGTCAGGCAATAATTTCTCTAAGATTTTTCCCCTCTTTTTCTTTCTTTTCCTTCTTTTAGAGCTCATAACTACATATAGATGCCACTTTTTTCCAACAGTGGAAAAAATATTTGAAAATATTTTTTGTGAACTCACTTTGTGCTAGACTTTGAACTACTTGCTTGAAGTATAATGGTCGATGTAAGTGTATTCCTCCTTTTATGGAGAAGGCAGTCTAGACAAGGAGAAAGACGAATAGACTATTACAAATGGTAATTGAATGTGACTCTTCTTGTCACATGCAACAGTGGCTTAGTGAGCTATTACACAGAGGTCTTGATGAATATTTCCAGAATTATTTATAACTGAAGAAAAGCTCCTAAAAAAACAAAAGCCTCATCCAAACAAGTGAATCTGTAATAGGAGAAGTTCAGTTACTATGTCACAAGCTTTAAAAAAAAAGGCTATTTCAAGCAAAGGTTTTCCCAACTACTCATTGAGTCTCATAATACAATGAGCTCCTATTGTACCTGAAAGCAAGTCTTGATATTCTTTGCAATCATTCATATTGAATAATAAAGGTATGTTTTCAACTCTGTACCTCAAAATTCCCCCCATTCCTTTCGTGTATATAATCCCTGATGAACATATATCTATTCTATACATGTAAGAAAGAAAGCCCTTCTTGACTAGATGCTCAAAGGATCCAACATTGGAGAAACAATGGACTCTTTATTTTTTATTCTGAGTTGAAGCATTTAAACATCAACATGTGAGAATTAAATTAATAGTATGTTAATTAAATTAAAATATAAAGCAGAATGAGGTGATTTAAATTCAATGGAACTGAGCTGTCAACCTTCAGCTGCTTATTAGAATAAAAATGGCAATGCCCATATCCCATCCTAGTCCAATTTAATAAGCATATTTGGGATCTACACAATAGATTTTTTTTTTAACTGATCAAAGTCAAGAAAACTCTATAGTTCAGTTCTACTCTGAAATGCATGACATTACCATCAATCAGAATCCATTTTTTGGCCACAAGTCCATTTTTTGTTTGTGTTGTTTAGTTTGAGACTGAGGGGTCAGAGAGTGGGATATATGAGCCAGTGGTCACTAGGCCACTAGTTCTATTCTATGGTTGAGTTTCTAGTTTTCAGAACATATTGTCTGTACAATTATCACTCTGACTCACCGACAAAAGTCCTTGAAGCTGTAAAACAAGTGAGAAACAGGCAATTTGGGGAAACTTAGATTAAAAAATTAAAGTCAGCTTATTTCGTTGGAGAGTCAAAATGTTTCACTTGTTCACTGACAAGAATGAGGTTTGTTGTACCTGTAGATGTTGGTTTTTAAATTTATTCTGTATTCAACTTGTAGGTGACTGAAAATTCTAACTTTTGAGGCAAACTAGTACATGATTTTGAAGGGTTTTTTTGTAGTTTCTTATTTTGTTGTATATTGATTAGCATACACAATTTGTATATATTGCTTTTTATTTGTATACATTGTGTTTCATACAATCATTAATATATATTTAAGTTTTATAACATTAATCCCCATGGATCAAGTTCTACTTTTACCCTGTATTTTCAGGTCCTCATTGGGTCTTTCTTAATTCCTTAACATACACCTCTCAATACTACATAGATAGGGAACTTCCAGAAGTTTAAGCAGTATTTAGAGGAACCCATGGCACTAGGGATGTCATTGCTGATGTCAGAAGGATCTTGGCTGAAAGTAGAGATCACCAGAAGAGTATCTATTTGTGCTTTATTGACAATGCAAAGACGTTTGACTATGTGGATCATAACAGGTTGTGGCTGATATTAAGAAGAATGGAAGTCCTAGAATAGTGAATTGTGTCCATGCAAAACCTCCTGGACCAGGAGGCTGTTGTGTGAACAGAGCAAGGGAACACCTCATGGTTTAAAATTAAGAAGGGAGTATGTCAGGGTTTTATTCTCTCTCCATACGTATTTCTTTGTATCTTGAGAAAAATTATTCATTCATGAAGAGGAATGTGGCATAATGATTGGAGAAATACTCATCAATAAGCTTCCAGTTATGCAGATAACACAAACTTGTTTGCTTAAAGTAAGGAGAACTTGAGGCTCTTCTTACAGAGGATCAAAGAATGCAGCCTTCAATTTTGATTGCACCTCAATATCAAGAAAAAAAATATTCTTACCACTGGACCTAAAGGTATTATCATGGTGAATGGAGAAGAGATTGAAGCTGTCAACAGCTTCATCTTCCTTGGATCCACAATTAACACCCTTGGTACCAGCAGTAAGGAAATCAAGAGATGTACTGTGCTGGGAAAATCTATAGTTAGAAACCTCTACAAATTATTAAGGAGTAATGATTGCAGTTTGATAACTAAGATGTACCTGATTCAGACCATGGTATTTTTAGTCATTTGCTATGCATCTGAGAGCTGGACAATTAATAGGAAAGATGGAAGAAGAAATGATGTCTTTGAGCTGTGGTATTGGAGAAGAGTATTGAACAACCCATGGACTGCCAAAAGAATAATTATTTCTTGGAGATAATAAAGCCACAGAACTCTTTGGAGGCTAGGATAATGAGGCTTCTTCTCACATATTTCAGGCATGTAGTTAGGAGGGGCTATTCCTTGAAGAGGAACATGAGGATTGGAAGAGTGGAGGGCTGGTGAAAGAGAGGAAGATCCTCAACCAGGTAGATCGACACAGCAACTGCCACAATGGGCTCTAATGTGTCAGGAAGTGTGAAGGTGGCACAGGATAGGATGGGGTTCAGATCCGCTATGAGTCATATTTGACTTGACAACACCTAACAACAACAACATACCCCTTTGCTCACTAAACTTGTTTTCCCATTGATTGTCTGTCCTCACACTCCTCCGCCCTCTTTTGGACATTTTTACCCATCTTACTAGACATTCTTCATTTATAAAATAATAGTCTTATGCAGGATTAGTCTTTATGAGACTGAATTAGTTCACTGTGCATAATGTTCTCTAGACTCTCTTATGTCATGTAATAGTCTATTAAACAATTACTACTTAGTGCTGTATATTATTCCAATATGTAAATGTATCAAAATTTCCAAATCAATCATTTGTTCATGAACATTTGGGCTGTTTGCATTTTCCTGCTATTGAGAAAAATGCTTCTATTAATTTTGGTGTACAAATCTCAATTTGTGCCTCAGTTCTAATTTTCCTGGGGTGTATTCCTAGTAGTGGAATAGTGGGGTCATATGGAATTTCTATGTTCAGCTTTTTAAGGGAATGCCAAAATGCCTTCCAGAGTGCTTGAACCATTTTACAGTCCCACCAGCAGTGCATGAGAGTTCCACTCTCTCCACATTCTCTCCAATATGCATTGCTTGCTGTCCTGTTAAACTTTTCCACTGCTACTGAATTGAGATAGTTTTGCATCTCTTTGGTTACCAGTAATTTTTAGCATTTCTTCATGTGTTTGTTAGTTATCCAAATGTCTTCCTTTGTGAAAATTCTCACCATGTTTTTTGTCCACTTTGTAACTGGATTATCAGTCTTTTTCTTGTGGAAACTCTGTAGTATTCTGAAAACTTTCATTATGAGACCCTTGTCTGAGATGTCATTGGCAAATGTTTGGGAGTCTTTTTTCTTGGTCTGTGATGTTTTCTTTTTACCCTATTGGAAAAAGTTTTTGACACACACAGGGACTTAAACTATAGAAGGTCCCATTTGTCCATGCTATCCTCTTCTGGTTGTGCATTTCTGGCTGTATTTACTAGCCTATTACCATAGGCTAGGGTTTCTAAGTCTGGTCCCATTTTGTCTCTTATGATCTTTATGGTTTTGTTCTTTATCATTGAAACAATTACTACTCATAACAACCCTATGAATAACAGATTGAAACCTTCTCCTATCTTGTCCCATCTTCACATTTCCTAACATGCTAGAGCCCATTGCAGCAGTCACTGTGTCAATCTACCTGGTTGAGGATTTTCCTCTCCTTCACGGACCCTCCACCCTTCCAAGTATCATGTCCCTATCCAGGCAATAGCCCCTCCTAGCAACATGCCCAAAGTATTCCAGGCAAAGCCTCATCATCTGAGCACTATAGCTGCACACTCTCAAAGGCATATTTGTTTGTTCTTTTGGTAATCCATGGAAGGTTTAGGGCTCTTCTCCAACACCATAGGTCAAAGGCATCAATTCTTCTTCTGTCATCCCCATTCATTGTCCAGCTCTCATATGCATAGCAAGTAATCAGAAAAATCATGGCCTGAATCAGACCCACCTCACTCAGTCCTCAAACCAACATCATTACTCCTCAATAATTTGGAGAAGTCTCTAACTGCAGCCTTTCCCAGTGCAATGCAACTCCTTATTTCCTGCCTACTGGTACCAAGAGTGTTAATTGTGGATCCAAGTAAGATGAAGTTTTTGACAGTTTCAATGTCTTCTCAATCCATCATGATGTAGGCTCACTATGAACAGGAACTAACTCAGTAGCACCAAACAGCAACACTATCGAAGATCACCAAGGTGCAGTAGGATACTTGCTTACATTTTACAGAAGATCTTAATTCTTTACCTAACTCCATCTCTCCAAAGTGTAGCTGTGAACTTTTGGATCTTTGTGCATCAGAATTAAAACACTAATGAAATAAACTGAGAGACTTAAGATTTTTACCTATCTTGGTCTGGTAGATTAAGAGCTGACATGTAATAGATGCTCCCTGGCACATTTAAAGATTTTTCTCCATAGCATACCTTTTATAAAGATAATCTTTAATAATTTCTCAAATAATTTTGCATATGAAGAAACTGAGGCCCAGAAAGTTTGACGTATTTAATTACAGCTGCAGAAAGGGACACAGGAGAGATTTAAAGCAAGGTCAGCATAATTGGAAAATCCTTGTTTCTTCCCTTAAACTAGGTCAGTTTGGGAAATCCACTCCCTTTATTACCACATTTAGCTTCAAGTTTGAATCCAGAGTTCTATATCAAAGATAAAATCAAACATGGCCTTTATCTTATGAGGTGTTAACTAGAGGCTGTTTCTTTTTCATAAATAATAAGTACTTGGGCTTATGAAGAAGAAGACAGGACAACTGCTCAGTTTGAGGAGGATTCTTTATGGGTGTGCCTGTGTGTACAGGCATGTGTGCATGAGTGGAGTTTATCATTCAGGATTACTCTCCTAGCCATTGCATTTGACTTTGCCATGGGGATGGACAGGACTATGTGACTAGGGGATATTAGCCTATCCACAAAGAGACTGACTAACTTACCAGTCCACAAGGGAATTGGCTAATCTCACCATTAATTTGAACAGATTCAACAGCAGAAGGAAAAAACTTCATTGTCAGCAAAGAAGAGCAAGCAAAAGAATGCAACTCATCCTTCTGGACCAGAGCAACAGCCATAGCTGCCACAGCAGAGAACCAGAGACCTGATGTGAGATGGGACCTTGAGACTGATAGACCATTGAAACCAGAGCTAAGTGCCTTTGCACAAGTTTGTTGAACAGCTAGGGATGGCGGGCCATTGCTCATAGAATTCAGAAGTTTGTAACACTGGCCTAAAACTGCAAAGCTCAAGGCCGAAAGGCCTGTGAGCACATTTCAGAAATTATACTGACTATATTCTGCTCCTAACCTGGATTGTATTTCTTCCTCCCTCTATGTGGAACGTATAAATATTGACATACTAGGTATTGGTGAGATGAGATGAGATGGACTGGTATGGGTCATTTTGATTCAGATGATCATATGATATATTACACTGGAGATGAAAAGATGAGGAAAGATGGAGTTGCTTTCATCGTTAAGAAAGTCATTGCTAGATCCATCTTGAAGTACAATATTGTGAGTGACAGGATAATATCCATACGCATACAAGGAAGGCCAGTGAATACCACTATCATTCAG
>NW_006399893.1:3684000-3705109 GCF_000299155.1 Elephantulus edwardii | reverse complement strand
GTGTGTCTGATACAGGCTATGGTCTTTGCAATCACTTGTTATGCATCAGAGAGTTGGACAATGACCAAGGAGAATAGAAGGAGACTTGATGCCTTTGAGCGTGGTGCTGGAGAATATTGAGGGTACCATGGACTGCTAGGAAAACAAACAGATTCATCCTGGAAAGGGTCAAACTGGGTGTCTCCTTGGAGGCAAGGATTCTGAGGCTCCGTCTAACTTACTTTGGACATGTTGTAAGGAGGGACCGGTCCTTGGAGAGGGACATCATGCTTGGTAGCGTGGAGGGACAGTGCAGGAGGGGAAGGCCCTCTATGAGGTGGATTGATTCAGTGACTGGGGCAATATGGATGGGTGTATCAGAGATGTTGCGATTGGCACAGAACAGACCAGAGTTTAGGGCTGTTGTACAGAAGGTCGCTATCAGTAGCAAGCAACTCGATCGCACATAATAACAACAACAACAACCTGGATTAGAACCTTTTGACTTTACCAGTATGTTTCTGTGTAGTCTGTGAGCTATCATATCAGAGTTTGGAGCCAGTAAAGCAGTAGGATTAATATTGAGATGAGGAGAAAGAGGGGCAGGAGCATTGAAGACATCTCTTTTTCACGGGAATTGGTTCTGTTTCATGTTGGATTTTATTTCATTTTTTTCATGCTATTTTTGTTCATGTTGTTGATGGGGACAGTTACCCTTTGTGAAGTTGGTCAAAGTCAGATATGGGCATCCTTATGTAGCCCTTCTAATTTCCCTGCACAGATAAATACTGAATTTATTTTTTTTTTACATTTTCAGTCTTTTTATTGTCTCTCTATATAAGCTTTCAGTAGCAAGTCTTTAAGATGAATGTTGAATAACCCACAGTGACTGGATCAGCATGAGACATTTTAAGTCTTAGGTGGACTGTGCCTCCTAAGAGCAGTTGTCCAGCATCATAAAGCCTGTGCTTCTGTGTTATTTCCCTGCAAGAGCTGCAGTAGGAACTTAAAGCAATAATCAATACTCATCGTGAAAGCAGTCAAGAAATAAAAAGATGTGTTGCATTGGAAAAATCTACTGTGAAGGACCTCTCCAAAGTTCTAAAGAACAAGAATGGCAGTTTAAACTTTAAGATATGCTTGAACCAAGCCTTTTTCTTTTCAATTGCTTTCTATGCTTCTGAAGTTGGAAAGTGACTAAGGATGATATGAAAAGAATCGATGCCTTTGAATTTTGGTGTTGGATAAGAGTACTGAATATCCCCTAGACTACCAAAAGAACAAGCAAATCTGTCTTGGAGGAGGTACAACCATGGTACTTTTTAGAGGCAAGGATCGTGAAACTTAGCCTCAGAAACTTTGGATGTGTTGTTAGGAGGAGTTAATCCTTGGAAAAAGACATTGTGTTGGGGAAAGTGGAGGGTTAGAGAAAGAGGAAGATCCTCAACAAGCCAAATTGACACAGTGACTGTAGCAATGGCCTGAAAGTATCAGAGATCATGAAGATGTCACAGGATTGGGTAAAGTTCAGATCGGTTGTTTGTAAGGAATCTGAATTGTAATGGACTTGATAGAACCTATCAACCACAAAGAGCTCTGGAGATGGACTCTGGGCTTTCTGACAGTCAAAGAGGTACTGCCTTTAGACTAGTATCACAACTCCCTGTGGACTAGGCTACCAGAGTGCTCTTTTTTGGAATTTTTAAAGAGCCCTAGGGATGGGACCTGGTAGCATAGGAATTAAAGCACTTAGTTGCTACACAAAAGATCAGTCATTTGAACCCATCAGCTGCTTCACCTGAGAAAACTGGCAGATTATGTTCATAAAGATTTCCATCAGCACTGGAAGGTTCTGTCCTACAGAGTAACTGTGGGTGGAAAGTGACAGTGAGTTCAGTTTCATTTTAGGATGCAGCTCCAGATGCCCTTGTGGCACAGTGGGTAAACATATAGTTGCAAAACTAAAGGTCATCAGTTCAAACTGAACAGAACTGCTTATTCAGGAGAAAGAAGTGGCAGTCTACTCCCATAAAGATTGGCTCTCTTTATCATTGTTATGAAGGGGAGCCGATTCATAGCTTATAGCTGACACTTCTGGGGTTTTCAGAAGTTAGGGAGCTCCAGTGGCTTAGTTGCAAGAATTTGTGCTACAGTCCCAAAGGTATGCAGTTTGAGGCCACCAGCTGCTCTGCAGGAGAAGGATGGGCAATCTCCTTGCATGTGACTAACTTGCTCTGAAAACCCACTGGAGAGTCAGCTGTGGGTCAGTTCCACCTCTATGGTACACAACAACAAAAACATACATCACACAGGAGGAGACTACACATATTCTTATTACAGAAAGATTGCTCATCTTTCTCTTGAAGCTTCTGATGGTCTCAAACCACCAGAGAGGCACTGCCTTTGGGCCAGCAGCCCAACTCCCTGCAGATGTAAAGAGGATGGAAATCCTATGGAAACTGGAAAATTACAACACTGGAAATCCTATGGAACTGTTCTCTTCTGTCTTTCACAGGATTTATGACAATGGACCTGACTGTTTAGTTCATAAGAGCCCTATTAAAGACAACAGGTTATGAGTGAAGTCATGATACAAGTAAACACAATGATTACTTATAAGGCACATGGCAGGGTTTTCTTGTGATTTCAAGAACAGAAGGTGCAGGCAGGCACAAATAATCTCTCACTTGCACTTCAGGGAGCCCGGTTTTCCTGCTGTGTAGATGCTCAGGAACAGGATTTGTGTGGTGGTTATACAAGTCGAGGTTGTTCATGTTTTGGTCAAGCAAGTGTCTCCAAAGGGAGGAAGCACGACTTTGAGCTAGGTGGACACCACCACTGTTCTTGGAAAGCAATCTGTGGACAGAGATCTAGGCAGTTCACAAAACTGACACCAGCACAGCTTCTAACTCTCTGGGCTTCATAGTGATAGATAAAGAAGAGGATTACAGAAGCTAAAGCTTTTGTTTAAAGAGAGATTACAAAGCATTTAGTTCAGATCAAGTTGGCCTAGAGCTTAACTGCTAAATCTTGTCTACTTTCTCTATTCTGTGATGAGTTTTTTATCTTCAATTTAGTGTCTGAATGTAAAGATGAAGATGAGGATTTATTGACCAGCAAATGAGACTGCTGCTCTCTATCCTGTCTGTCCATATGAACTCAAGAAACATGAGGATTACTAGAGATTCTAACCTACAACTGGGCATTAGTGTTTCAAGCACTCCATCTGTTCTTTTTCTGTGAAATGGAAGTGGATTGGCTACATGGCTGATCCAGAAACGGAAAAAAACCTACACATACATGTAGGAAGTGGCTTTAAAAAAAAGAAAGAAAAGTGACTCCAACTCAACCAATTTGTCACCTATTTGTGGAGCTAACTGATGGTCAGCTAGCTTTCACTCCTGATCTTTTTCATGTCTATGAGATTTTCTTTTAGGGTGTCAGTGAATTTTTTTTAGTAATTATAACCTAAAGAAAAATGTTAAATTTCCAAGGAAAACATATACAAATTTATATATGTGGTTCTTGAATAATTTCATTAAAGACATTAGTATATTATACTATCTCCATTACGTAATATATAAGTATATAATAAAATATCTATTCTATTATAATCTCTAATATATAATAGTGTATTCTTTATTAATATAATAGATTACCTACTACTTGCTAAACTACTGTGAGTCCTGGAAACGCAGTGATAAAGAAGACTAAGTATATACAAAATATACTTTCAGGGTGAGACAAGGAATTTAAAAAGATAAAGCATAGGAAATAAAAATGAGAGAAGGCATTTAAGAACAGAAGATCATTTAGACTTCTCTGAAGAGGTAATATTTGGGTAGAAAACTGAAGATGAACAAGAGACAAGTGGATAAATCTGTGACAGTGTTGAATAAGGAGAGAGGCATCCGGTACAAAGTTCTTAACAGATTTAATGCAGGATAGATGAAATGTGTGGTTGATGAGAAGTACAACTGAGCTCAAGACCAAAAAGCAGCACAAACCAGGGCGTGGGCTACTAACTTGAAGGTCAGCAGTTTGAATCCAGTAGTCATCCCAAAGTAGAAAGATGGAACAGTTCCTTGTATAAAGATTTAGAGTCTCAAAACCCCGATGATGGGTGGCCAGGAGTCGGAATCCACTCAACAGCAGCTGATTTTGTTCCTTGGGTTTAGTCGTCTATGAGTCTATGAGTTGGAATTGATTCAATGGCAATGGGTTTGGGTTTTGGTAATGTTGATAAGGAGCTGAGTTCATTCTAGGTACGATGAAAGGCATTTTTAATGTAATGTAGGAGAAGCAGAATAATTTAATTTGTGGTTTTAAGAGGCTCTTTAGTGCATGTGTTCAGAATAAACAATTTGTTAGGCAAAAGAGAGTGAAAAGCTCAGATAATAGAACATAAGAAGAAGGGATCTCAGGTGAGTGTGATGTTGAAGAGGTGAACAGAAATAAGGGACTTGAGAGTAGACCCAGTTGGGTGTTCTGTAGTATGTGGAGATATTGAGGGTAAAAAAAGTTTGAGATAATGAGACAAAGATAATGATTTAGAATTATGCAGAGCATAACAAAGATCTTAATAAAGAAATAAGTAGCCACTTATATGAAAAATAATGCAAGCCTTATATCAACAATATACTTTTATTTGGCATAGAAAAAACTTACTCATTTACAGCAAAGAAAAAATCAACTTTGAATATCATTTATTCAAATTCCACAGAAGATGCTATAGTTAGTTGGTCAGTATTATTATACTTTTCTTAGAAACACAAATTTTGTATTTTATGGAGAAGATTGACTTAATCATAAATAGAGTTCTAATCCTCTGTTGTAAAGGGATCTTACAGAGTTCACCTTGCTAAGTCTGACATGTCATTGAAAATAGAAAAACACTTAGGATTGAGTGCACAGATCCATCCTGACTGTTGTTGTTCTTAAGTGTTGTTGAGTCATAGGTGACTCATAGCGACCCTATGGACAAAAGACCTACACACTTGTATAACTTTTATCCTTTTTCCAGGTTCATAGGGTTTCTGGAGATAAACTATTTTGGAAGTGGATGCCACTCCGGCTTCCAAGCTTGTTTTAATTGAGGAGCTCCACCACTGTCCCACCGTGGGTAATCATTATCACATTTGACACATCAGTGTCACAGTGTTCAGCTTCACAGCAAACATGAGTTACCTCTGTACAGCAAGTGGACAGGCCAGGGTTATACGACCTAGAAGAATATTTGACCAAAAGCCAATTAAGAACAGTCCTCAGGGTTGCAGATTAAAGTCACCATCTTTGGCTTGGGAGCCTCACTTTCTGCCCACTAGGCCAAATGATCTCTCTCTATGCTGTTGTTGTTGTTGGGGTTTATTTTTGTTTGTTTTTTAAGTGTCATTGAGTCATAGGTGACTCTTGGTGACCCTATGAACGAAAGACCTGCACACTTGTATAACTTTCATCCTTTCTCCAGGTTCACAGGGTTTCCAGAGGCAAGCTATTTTGGAAGTGGATTCCGCTCCTGCTTCCAAGCTTGTTTTAAGCTCCACCAAACACTGTCCACCATTGGTAATAGTTATCTCATTTGACACATCAACATCACAGTGTTCAGCTTCACAGCAACCACAAGTTACCTCTGTACAGCAAGTAGACAGACCAGGGCTATACGACCTAGAAGAGTCTGACTAGAAGATCCTGACTAGGGTTAACAAATGCATGAAATGTTGGTGTGATTAGGAAATTTAATGAATAAACAGGTTTTATTTTGAGTGGTGTGTGTTTGAATATAAGTAAAGAGGTTTGATATAAGATATATCTTAATTCCCCTAAATTACTACTATTACTATTTCTATCACTCAAGAATGGGCCTGGATTCTGGGAGAGGTCTGAATGAGAAATACAAGTTATAATGCCATCAGAATGTAGATTTTATAGATTGTTGTTGTTAGGTGATGTAGAGTCGACTACAACTCCTATGAAGAAACCCTATGAAGAAAGGATCTGAATCCTGCCCTCTCCTAGTCATCTCTGTACCACTTGAGTTTATCGTTTCAGTCACTGTGTCAATCCATCTCATTGAGAATGCTATATAACACAATGAATTTGAGAGTTTACTTATGGAGTTAGAGAGCGAATAAAGTCAAGAGCCAGGAATAAGGGTTGGACAGCATTCATAAAGGATTAGATGAAAAGAAACTAGCAGATCCCCCTGAGAAGTAAGACTAGAACAAAATAAAATTAATAGATTGTCCCAAGGCCTGTTGAGTGGTTGAATAGTACAGGATATTCACTGATTGATTAATTTAGTGAGAAAAATGTGTGTGGCATTGATGAGAGTGATTAATTAATATGGGGAAAATGCCTGATTATAGAATTTTAGATGAAAAAGTAGAATGTGAATGTAGGCAAACATTCAATAGTCTCATCTAAATGTAAAAAGCAAACAAACAATAAACACCCATCAAACAACAAAAAAGATAACTCTGAAGATAGAGGATAGCTGGTAAGGGGAGAGAGGATCAAGAGATTATTTTAAGCTATGCTTGTATGTTTTGTTAGGGTAGGCTTGGTCAAACATTCTTCTAAGTGGTATAACATAGGGTAGCCTGTGTTTTACCAATTAACAAATAAGCCTCATAGTCCAGTATCCTAACACAAAAAAGGTTCATATCTTACTGACTGATAGATACTTTTTCAAGGAAGGTTGACTGGAGGGTCTACACACTTAGATAACTAAGTCTCAAGTAATCAGAGATATTACGACTACACTCTTCCCCAACATTCAGACTCCTCAATTTCCAACACAGGAAAAGAGAAAGACTAAAAATTAGTGAATAAGTTTTCATTTTCTCAGCCTGGAATTGGTGCACATTAAATTAGTCAGAACTAATCACATAACCTGCCTAATTGCAAAGGACGTAGGAAATGTAGAAGAGCAAATAGACTCTTTAATGAACATCACTGCCACTATCACATAAACCACTGCCATTATCACATAAGCCAATAGGAATGCTTCAATGGAGAAAGTAAATTTGATGTAAGAGTCAGATCCCTGAGTAATCCAGATGAGTGTGCTGTATAAGTCTTGGTAGAAGAAAGAATATTTTTAACTACTGCATCAGCGAAAGAGAGGAAGCTCCTCACAGAGATGGACTGATCCAGGGACTGCGAAAATGGAGTTGAGAGTGGCTGGCACAAGACAGTGCTAGGTTGAGATCTATTGTTCACAGGGTTGTTATGGGTCTTAGTCGACTCAGTAACACCTAACAACAACACAACAACAACAATCATGAAAGATGGATATTAGGATACTGATCTGCAAAGATGAGAGATTTAATGATGGAAAGGTGACAGTATTCTCTGCTGATTATTTTATTTTCTCACAGAAATAAAAATCAATGTCACCAATTAAGAATCAAACAGGATATTTCTATAGGCCTTAAGAGAGGACCATCTAAATAATGATTGTTAATAGAAGGGAGACAGTTTATTAGGAAAATGAGGTAAGGTGACAACAGTCAGTTTCCTGTACTGGCTATTCTGCGTAGATCCTGGAAGAACCGGATTGCCTATAATCCAATATTGGTTATACCACATTAATATCACATGAAAACAAAAGATTACTGAAAGTAATTCCAAAATGTCTAGAACAATACATTAACAGATAACTGCCAGAAGTTTAGGCTGGATTTAGAAGAGGCATTGATACCAGAGATATCATGACTGAAATCATTAAGGATCTTGGCTGAAAGTAGATAATACTAGAATAATATCTATATATCTAAATCTATATTTAGACCAAGAAACTGGTAGCAAAGCGAGGGAACACTGTATGGTTAAAAACGGGAAAGGTTTGTGTCAGGCCTGCATCCTTTCTCCATACTTATTCAATCTGCATGCTGAGCAAATCATTAGGGAAGTTGCACTTTTTATGAAAAAAAGTTTGACATCAAGATTGGAGGAAGACTTCTCAATAATCAATGTTATGCAAATAACACAACTTTGCTTGCTGAAAGTGGAGAGGACCTGAGGTGTTTGCTGCAGAGGATCAAGGACTGTAGTCTCCAATATGGATTACATCTCAATATCAAGAAAACAAAAATCCTCACTGCTAGGCCAGTACACAACAACATGATAGGTGGAGAAAAGATTGAAATTGTCAGTGATTTCATCTTGCTTGGATCCACAATCAATAACCTTGGTACTAGCAGTAAGGAGATAAATAGTGTTGGAAAAATCTGTTGTCAGGGATTTTTCCAAAGTCCCAAAGAGTAATGATGTCTGTTTAAAGACTAAGGTGCAGCATCTGGAGGTGATTCCCATGTTGGCTATGTGGAGGATGACGCCTCGCAGTTGATCTTTCCCAAAGAGTTTGAAACAGCTGAGACACTTTTCATTTCAGAAGTCCATCTATTTCTAGAGCTTCGAAAGCAACAGAATGAGAGTGCAGAAGATGAATAAGAACTGTCAGAAGTCTTCATGAAAACTTTAAACTACACAGCTCGTTTCAGTCGTTTCAAAAACAGAGAGACTATTGCCAGTGTCCGAAGCTTGGAGGGACAATTTGAAGATGAGGAGCTGCAGCAGATTCTTGATGCTATCCAGACAAAACGTAGCTTTCAGTATTAATCTCGAAATACCCTTCAGCATAATGCTACCTCCACAGGATCTGGACTGACTTACACAGAAAATCCACTTCAGAAAATACTTGATCTTCTTTGGGCAGAGAGAAACATTGATTTTTGTTAGGTTGCTGTTTCAAACATAACTGGTAAACCTCAGTAATTATGTCATTTTAAGAGGCTTTGCAAGGCCTCCAGCTTTGGGGAAATATGAGGTGGGATGACTGCTTCATCCCCTGGTATTTGGCCTCTATTATTTTTTATTCTTAGTAATTCCTGTTTTAATTTATAAGTGTGATTTGATTATTTAAACCACACAAGAACATGAGGTAAAGCTTACCACAGAAAGCAGTTAGAAACCACGATTAACCTGTGAAGCATTGTGAGGCCTGAAACCTTCAAATGAGCAGGTAGTTTTACCTTTTACATGGTCAGTCACAGAATGAGAATTTGGAGGACATGTTTATTATAAACTCGTTTTGTAACCCTAAATTAGGATTTTATCACTACATTGGGAAGGTCTGTCCATTTTAAATGTCTGCACTTGTTCAGGAGCAGAAGCGTCTATGACAGACTAGACCTGGAAGTAGAGTCTTTTCCATGCTCCTGAGCCAGTGCAGGGAGGACACTTGACCTCCGGCTGTCTGTGACAAACATTTTTAAAATTGCATATTCTTGCTTTGATTTTACTACAAGGAAATGAGGCCATTTCCTTCACAGTTTTGGAAGTTTTTGGTGTTGGGTTTGTTGTTTTTTTTTACACTTATGATTCAAGAAAAAGGTTGGGGAAGCAGCATATTTGACCTTTTACTTCTAGTTAAGTAATGAATAAAATATTCTCATTTTCATACTGTCTTGTAGTTATTGAAATAACATGGTTTAGCTCTTTTCAATGAGGCAGTTGAGTAACAGACTCAGAGATGCAGATTTTTGTGAAGACCCTGACTGACAAGACCATTAAGTCAAAATCCAAGACAAGGAGAGCATCCCCCTTGGCCAGCAGCATCTGATATTTGCGGGCAGACGGCTAGAGGATAGCGATCTAGTCTCTGACTACAACATCCTGATAGAGTTCACCCGCATTGGTGCTGCATCTGCGTGGTGGCATTTTAGAGCCTCCCTCTGCCAGCTCGCCTAAAGGTATAACTGACAAAGTGATCTGCTGCCAGTGTTATGCTCGCCTGCACCCCCATGATATCAGCTGCTGCAAGAAGAAGTGTAGGTATATCAAACAACCTGCGCTCCAAGAAGAAGGTCAAATAGGATCCCCTTCTTCAATGGCTCCCTTGCTTCTTGAAGGTGGCCACCTTCTGAGCCCCATGGCCCTGGGCCCTCAATAAAGTCTCCCTTTCATTGAACTGAAAACAAAGCTAAATAAATAAATAAATGAATGAATGAATGAATGAATGAATAAATAAATAAATAAATTAAAGTGCACCTAACTAAAGCCACAGTCTTTCCAATCACCTGCTATGTATCTGAGAACTGGTCAATGAATAAGGATGACAGGAGATGAATTGATGAATTTGAACTGTGGTGTTGGAGAAGAGTTCCAAAAGAACCTAAGTCTTGGAGAAAGTGTAACCAGAATAATCTCTGGAGGTAAGGATGGCAAAGCTTCATTTCACATGGTCTGGACATGTTCACAGGAAAGGCTGTTCCTTGGAAAGGGGTATGATGCTTGAAAAGGTAGAGGGTCAGCAAAGTAGAGGAAGATTCTCAACAAGATAGAATGATACAGAGTCTATGGCAAAGGGCTCAAGCATGTTGGAAATGATAAGGGTTGTGCAGGACAGGACAGGGTTCAGATGTGTTTTTCATAGTGTTGCTACGAGTTGTACTCTACTCGATGGCAACAACATCTTAAGCTCTATTTAAGAGCAGCAACAGTACATGGCTTTGAGTAACTATTTAACATCAAAGTGTATCAGTTCCTTCCTTGTAGAACTGGAGAAATAATAGTACTTAGATAATGAAATGACCCCTATTATTGTTAAAATTGCCTGCCAATTGCCTTTAGGCTTATGGTTCCACAAATGAAATGACACCAGTTAGAAGAGCTTTGTGTATTATCTCTGGTCAAGTTTAACTGCTCAGTTACTGGAAGCAAGTAGGAAGTGAGCAAAGAATTAGATACAGCTAGGGTTAAATGAAACATGTTTGAGAAAAGATACTTTCTTTTTTCCCCCCTCAGGGAACTATTGTCAGAGTCTTACTTTCCAAAATATGAAGAGGTCTACTTTCACAATGCTTTATTTTTTACCAGAGATCCTAAGTATTTCTTTTTTCTCCTATCCTCTATGTGATGTGTCCTATCTCCATACCTTTTCAATCTATACAGACAACAGATTATCCAGGAGGCTGGACTGTATGAGGAGAAATGTGGCATCAGGATTGGAGGAAGATTCATTAACAATTTATGTTATGCATATGACATAATCCTGCTTGCTGAAACTGAGGAGGACCTGAAGTGCTTGCTGCAGAAGGTCAAGGACTACAGCCTTCAATATGAATTGAAGTTCATCATCAAGAAAACAAAGATTCTCACCACTGGGCCTATTGACAGCATCATAATAGATGGTAAAGAGATTGAGATTGTTAACAGCTTTAGTTTGCTTGGCTCCACAATCAACACTCTTGGTACCAGCAGCCAGAATATCAAAAGACAAATTGCCTTGGGAAAGTCTGCTATCAGAGACCTCTCCAAACTACTGGAGAGCAATGATGTCAGTCTAAAGACTAAGATGCACCTGATGGAGGCCATAGTCTTTCAAATTACTTTCTATGCATCAGAAAGCTGGACAATGACTAGGGATGATGAAGGAGAATTGATGCCTTTGTGTTGTGGTGCTGGAGAAAAGTATTGAATATACCACAGACTGTTAAGAGGACCAACAGATTAGTTCTAGAGAGGGTGAGACCAAGCTGCTCCTTGGAGGCAAGGATCCTGAAGCTTTGTCTGACATGCTTTGGGAATGTTGCAAGGAAGGACCAGACCTTGGAGAGGGATGTCATGCTTGGGAGGGTGGAGGAACAGCTCAAGAGAGTAAAACCCTCAATGAGATGGTTTAAATCAGTGACTGGGATAATGGAGATAGATATGTCAGAGACAATGAGATTGGTACAGGATAGAGCAGGTTTAGGGCTGTTGTACATAGGGTCACTATGAGTCACAGACAACTCAACAGTGCATAACAACAACAACATGCAGAGTGATAGAAATGGAGAAAGAATACAACCCTGATACACATCCTTCCCAATTTTAAACCATGCAATGTTCCCTTGGTCTGTTCAGACAACAGTTTCTTGGTCTAGGTATAGATTTTGTATAAGTATCATTAAGCTTTCTGGAATTTTCATTCTCTTTAATGTTAGTCATAGGGTTTTTTTGTCTGTTTGTTTTAGGTGTTTTTTGTTGTTGTTGTTTTTTTATGATTCACACAGTTAAATGACTACACAGTGAGTAAAGTACAGATAGACCTGCTTCTGGTATTTTCTGCTTTTAACCAAGATCTATCTGACATTAACAATGATATTCCTGATGCTTCTTTTAAATCCAGACTGGACTTCTGGAAGTTCTCTGTAAATGTACTTGTCTGGCCATTTTTGGATGATCTTTAGCAATATTTCACTTGCATGTGGCATTAATGATAATGTTTGTTAGTTTCCACATTCTGTTGAATAACTTTACTTGGGAATGGGAACAAATATGGACCTCTCTTCAAGTCTCTCAGAGGCAGCTGTCTTCCAAATTTCCTGGCATAAACTTGTGAGAATTAGTATATATATTCTGTGAGTTATGTATTGTATTTACATATGGTGGAATTGTATTGCCAAACCCAAAAGCAACAATTTCTAACCACCAGTTGCTCCTCAGGAGAATGAGAAACATCTTCTATATAAATTATAACGTCTGAAAACCCACTAGAGGATCAACAATAAATTAGTTCATACCTGACAGAATGTAACAACAAGATGTATCTACACACACACACACACACACACACACACACACATCCACCTTTCCAGTGCCACAGTGGTTAATAATAGAGATTCCTGCAGGTGAGTCTTAAATCAATTTCTTTTGAGATAAAAAAAGGTATTAAACAACTTAACAGAAAAGCAGGGACAGGGAGACACACACCAAGCTGTGATAGAAGCTCAGAGGTGACATAAGGATATTCCTTCGGAAATGAGGGAGAAAACCTTTCTTGCTAGCTGCCACTATAAGTTTGTACTTTTGACTTTCTCAACTGTGAGATTTCCTGTGGCCTTATCTTTTGCCAATGCCTTCAATGCAGCTTAAAAATCTTCCCTCACAAAAGAACTGTTTAAAAAGGATATATGATTAGGTATTATGTCATGACAAGAGTCCAGAACGAAGGGTGCATGGTGGAGTGGACTTGGGGGGAGGGTTTGTATAACAATGAAAGAATTTTTCTTTTACTTTTCGAAGAGAAGAGCGAACTGGGGGGAGGGGTGGACAGGGAGAAAAGTTCAACAATGCATGATGGAAACCCAAAGTCTCTGTAAACTTTCATTAAAATTAATTAAAAAAATCTTCCCTCATGAAGCCACAGACTGGGAAAATGTATTTGGTAATGAAATATCAGGTAAGGGACTTATATCCAGAATTTATAAAATACTTGAGCACCACAACAAGATAAAGGTAAATAAATCCAATAGAAAAATGGGCACAGGATATGAACAGACACTTCACCAAAGAAGACATTCAGATGGCCAACAAGTACATGAAGAAATGTTCAAAATCCCTAGCTCTTAGAGAGATGCAAATCAAAACAACTATGAGATATCATCTCACCCAGTCAGAATAGCAAAATTTAACAGAACAGCAAGCAACAAATACTGGAGAGGTTGTGGAGAAACTGGAACCCTTATTCACTGTTGGTGGCAGTGTAAAATGGTGCAATCACTGTGGAAGGTGGTATGGCATTTTCTAAAAAGGTTGCAAATAGAGATACCATTTGACCCAGCACTTCCACTACTGGGAATATACTCCAAAGAGACCATAACTGACATCCAAGCAGATTTTAGCCATGGCAACTCAAGTATTGCAACTCAAGGCTTAATTTGTTTTTCAGTTCTTTCAGATTGAGCTATGCCGTGGTGGTACTTCTCTTTTTATTCTCCAACCCAGCTGTTTGCACATTCCGTTCATAAGATTTTGCTTTGTCTTCTTGAGCTGTCTTTTGAAATCTTCTGTTCATAAATCTTTCTTATTGTTTTGTGTTGGCTTCTTGACACTCTACTATAATTTTCAGATCTATTTTGACATCCACTTTCATCTTTCCTTTCCCTTCCATCTTGGTAGCAATCTTTCACTCTCTCCATGAATTATATGTTTGATGTCATCTCACAATTTATTTAAAGAATTGTTGCAATCAAACTTGACATGTTTTAAGTAAAAGATGTAGCTCTAGGCAGCATTACTGACCTGTGCCAGGAAGTTAGAAGACAACTACTTGGTCAATTTACCGTAAAAGATCTGTGTATGTTCCCATTTCCAAGAAAGGAGATACAAAAGAATGTGGGAAATTACTGAACAATCTCCTTAATATTGCATGCAAACAAAATAGTGTTGAGGATCCTTCAAAAAATGGCTGAAACAGCACATTGAAAGAGAAATGTCAAAAATTCAAGTAGACTTTAGAAGAGAGAATAACATCAGGGTTAACATTGTTGATGTAAGATGGATGTTGGATGTAAGCAGAGAGTATCAGAGGAATATCTATTTGTGTTCTATTGATTATGTAAAGGCATTTGAACTTGTCAAATGTTGTTTCAAAACAAGCAGTGACTAACTTTGAGAAGAGTAGGAATTCTGGAACACTTGACGGTGATCATGTGGAACCTATGTGTATATATCTAGATCAATAAACTGTTGTCCAAATAGAACAAATGAACACTGCATGGTTTAAAATAAAGAAATATATGTTTCAGGACTGTATCCTTTATCCATACCTATTCAATTTTTATGCTGAGAAAAATCTTTCAACAGCTGAATTTTATGGAAAAATAACTCAACATCAGGATTAGAAGGATACTTATCAATAACCTGCATTGTGCAAATGACACAAACTTGCTTGCTAAAGGTGAGAAAGACCTGAAGCATTTATGGTAGAAGGTCATGGACTACAGGTTTCAATATGGATTTCATCTCAACAATGAGAAAACAAAAATTCTTATCACTAGACAGATAGGCAACACCATGATTGATGGAGAAAAGATTCAAACTGTTAATGACTTTATCTTACTTGGATCCACAATTCAATATCTTTGTACCAGAAGTCAGAAGATTAGAAAATGTATTGCACTGAATGAGTCTGCTGTCAAGGACCTTTCAAAAGTCCCGAAGAACAATAATGTCAGTGTATGAATGAATGATTGTATAAAACACAAACTAAATTTACAATACACAACATATATGAATGATTATATGTAAACCAATAAAAAAGTGTTAAAAATACAAAGAAAATTACAAAACATTATTACAAGAAACAAAAAGAGGCCTGGAGAAATGGCAGAATATACCATGCTCAATATTGACTCTGTATTGTGTCAATGTGTAAAAGTAGACTCATTATTGTGAAAATGACAATTCTACCAAAGGCAATCTACAAGTTCAAGGCAATTCCAATACATATACCAGTTCCATTCAACAAGATGAAAAGGCAATTTTCAATTTTATCTAGAATAGAAATTGTGTTGTTGTTGTTATGTGCCATAAAGTTGCTTGTGACTCATAGCAACCCTATGTACAAGATCTCAAAACCCTATTCTATCCTGTGCCAATCTTACTGTCTCTGACACACCCACTCCCATTACCCCAATCACTGAATCGATACATCTCATTGAGGGTCTTCCTCTCCTGTGCTGTCCCTCCACTTTCCCAAACATGATGTCCCTCTCCAAGGACTGATCCTGCCTTGCTACAAGCCCAAAATACGTCAGATGAAACTTCAGAATCCTTACCTCCAAGGAGCAGCCCAGTGTCATCCTTTCCAGAAAAATCTATTTGTTCTCCTAGCAATCCATGGTATATTCAACACTCTTCTCCAGTACCACAGCTCAAAGGCATCAATTCTCTTTCTATCATCCCTAATCACTGTCCAGCTCTCTGACACATAGCATGCATTTGCAAAGACTATGACCTGGATCAGGTGCATCTTAGTCTCCAGCCTGACATCATTGCTCTTTCAGTACTTTGGAATGGAAATAAAACTTGAATAAGTAAAATACTTCTGAAAAAGAGAAACAAGCTAGAAGGTATCACACTCCTTGATTTCAAATCCTACTATACAGCCATGGTGATTAAGACAGTGTGGTACTGGTACAGTGGCAGAGACATGGATCAGTGGAATAGAATTGAAGACCCAAATGTCAGCTCGTCTACCTATAGTTTATTGGTTTTTGACAAGGAGACAAAATCTTTCAAGGGTGGAAATGATAGTCTTTTTAACAAACGGTGTTGGCAAAATTAAAAAATCATCTGTAGAAAAATCAAGCAAGACCCACACCTCACACCATACACAAAAACCAACTCAAGGTGGATCAAGGACCAAAGAGTTAAACCAAGGACTACAAACTTCATCAGAGAAAAGCTTAGAAGAACTCTAGAAGTCCTGATCTACAATATGAACAGTCTTCCAAACATCTTGAAAAACCTCAACCAGGAGAGAACAAAATAGTTGGATGGGACCTTCTAAGAGTCAAATCTCCAGGCACATCAAAAAAAAAATTCCCAACAAGGTAAAAAGGAAACCCACAGACTGGGAGAAAATATTTGGTAATGATACATCTGATAAGGGACTCATATCTAAAACATATAGAATATTGCAGCACATCAACAAGAAAAAGGTAAATAACCCAATCACAACTCTTTAGTATCTTGAATTCTTCCTTGTGCTTTGGCTACTCTGCGCTCCAGTGCAATTTTCAGAGTCTCTTCTGACATCCATTTTGGTCTTTTCTTCCTCTTTTGTCTTTGCAATGACCGTTTGCACTCTTCTTGGATGATACCCTTGATATCCTCCCACAACTCGTCTGGTCTTTGCTCATTAGTGTTCAAGCCCTCAAAACTGTTCCTGAGATGGTTCTGAAATTCAGGTGGGATATGACTCTGAGTCATATTTTGGTTGCCTTGGATTTGGTTTAATTTTCCTCAACTTCAGCTTGAACTTGCATATGAGTAGTTGGTGGTCTGTTCCACAATCAGCTCCTGGCCTAGTTTTCACAGCTGATATTGAGCTTCTCCAGTGGTTTTTTCTGTAGATGTAATCGATCTGATTCCTATGTGTACCATCAGGTGAAATCCAAGTATATAACCTACGTGTATGTCTCTTTAAAAGCGTATTTGCTATGAATAAGTCATTGATTGTGAAAAATTTGATCATTCTCTCTCCAGCTCTATTTCTGTCACCGAGTCCATGTTTTCCAACTACTAAATCTTCTTCTCTGTTCCCAACTTTTGCATTCCAGTCACCCATATTATCAGTGCATCTTGATTGCATGTTCGATCAATCTCCTATTGTAAAAGTTGGTAAAAATCTTCTATATTCTCTTCCGTGGCTCTGGTTGTTGGTGCATATATCTGAATGATAATGGTATTCACCGGACTTCCTTATATGTGTATGGATATTATCCTGTCACTCACAATATTGTATTTCAAGACACAGCACTGGAAAAAAAATTCAAGAAACATTACACAACATGAGTGACCCTAGAGGACATTATGCTGAGTGAAATGTCTTAGTCTCAAAAGGACAAATACTGCATTAGACTGGCATGGGATGTTGTGAAGAGAGTAGAAAATAATGGGTAGATAATGAACACTGTCTGTATTGGAACAGATAAGGTGAAGAACTGTTTAAAAGGGATAGATAATTAGGCATTATATTTAAGACAATAGTCCAGAATAAGAGGCACATTGTAAAAAGTACTGGAGGAAGGGGAAGGGAGGAGGGATGGAGGAAATTGTGCAACAATAAATCTAAAAAAAGAAAGAAAATAAATACTATGGGAGGAGGAAGGAAAAGGGTGGGAGGAAAATGTGCAATAATGAATGAATGAATGAAAATCCAACTTTTCTGTAAACTCATTAGAATCATAATTAAAGTTTTTAAAAGTTTAAAAAAGAACAACATTCTCAAAATATATGTATGCTAAGAAATATTAATTTATAATTTTATGGTTTTGCCTTATTATGTGCTGTCAAGTCAACCTCTGACTCATAGCAGCCCTATACACACTAGTTCTGAACCCTGCCCTATCCTGAGCCAATCTCACTGCTCCCAACACATCTACCATCATTACTCCAGCTACTGTGTCAATCTGTCTCATCCATTGTCTTCCTTCTCCAAGGACATGTCCCTCCTAGAAACATGACCAATGCATGTGAAACAGAGCTTCAAAATCCTTGCCTTCAAGGAGCAACTTAGCTTCACTGTCTCCAGGATAGAGCTATTTGTTCTCTTGGCAGTCTATGATGTATGTTCAGTACTCTTCTCCAGCATCACAACTCACAGGCATTGATTCTTCTTCTGTCATCTCTCTCTAATGTGTAGCAAGTAATTGGAAAGAACAAGGTCTGGATCAGGTGCACCTTAGTAATTAGTCTAAATTTCTGTCATGACCAGGATTCAGAGATAACCTCACCTCAAAATTTAAGATTTGCACCAGTTCTTTGCCCTGGAGCACTGGCCTTGATGGAGCAATGAAGCTGGCTTCTTTCTGAATTTTAAATAGAGACAGTAGAGTGGTTGCTGTCATTATATTTCTGCAAAACTCAGAATTGTGGGTGTGTAGATGGGCAAGATAAAACAAAACAAAAAGACCAAGGTACACTTGTTCAGGTCATGCTGTTTTCAGTCACTTGCAATGCATCTGAAAGCTGGACAGTGAATAACAATGACAGAAGAAGAATTGATGCCTGTGAGTTGTAGTGTTGGAGGATAGTATTGAATATTCCATGGACTGTCACAGAAACAAACAGCTAGGTCTTGGGGAAAGTGCAATCAGAGTGCTCCTTAAAGGGAAGGATGGCGAAGCTTTGTCTCACATACTTTGGTCATGTTGTTAGGAAAGGCTATGCCTTGGAGAGTAACATCGTGCTTGGAAAGATAAGAGGATCAGGGAAAGAGTGGACAAACTACCTTCATTGAGATGAATTGATACAGTGACTGCATCAATGCACTCAACTGTGTCAGAAATGGTGAGGATGGCACAAGAAAGGACAAGGTTCAGATCTGTTGTTCATAAGGTTGTTATGCATCATACCCAACTCTATAGTCCCTAACAACAACTGACTGTGAGAACATAAATTTGTTTATTAAAATCAATCACTCATGGTGTTTTGGTTATAAAAGCACTAGATAACTAAGAGAGTGATGCTTAAACTAATACTTATTTACTTCAGACAACTTCATTTTAGTAAACAAAGTATTCTAACATAATGTGATAAATATATAAACCTTGTTCTATGGAAAATATTGAAAACAGGGTGGACTAGTGCTAAGAAGCTGTGCTGCGATCCTGGAGGCACGCAGTTCAAATCATGGAGGCACCAGCTGCTCTGCAGGAGAGAGGTGGGCAGTCTTCTCCCATGTGATTAACTGTCTGTGAAAACCCGCCTGGGAGGGGTCAGCTATGGGTCAGTTCCAACTCAACAGTACACAACAACAATACAACAGATAATTCTGCCTTATAAATTTTGAGGAGTGATTCCAGAGAGAATCTATTTTACCTCGAGAGAGACAGATAACATGGAAGTGATGGGCATCTCAAGTTGTAGAAACAGGATGAGGAAATGTGTGCACAGTTCAGAGATGGGTTATTCCTGGAATTTGTAAAGTTTGTATGGTTAGATTGCAGGTAACATTAGGAAAGGGGTAGAAAAGTCTTACGAACCCTAGAAATCCAGTTTTTATTAATTGTATAGAAGTAGAAACTAGAAGCAAGGATATTATTTGAGAGAATTAACAATTACCCAGTTAAAAACCAGCAAGTACAACATTGTTGGTGGGATTGTAAAATGGTATAAACATTCTGAAAGGCAGTTGGGCGCTTCTTCAAAAAGTTGAACATAGACATTCCACATGACCCAGATATTTCACTGCTTGGAATACACTCTGAGAAAATGAGAACTTAAGCACAAAATGAGACTTGTGTAGCAATGTTCATAGTAGTGCTATTCCCCATCATAAGAACATGGAAATACCTCAAATGCCTAACCACAATGGAATAGATTGAGAAATTCTGGTGCATTCACACGATTAAATACTACACAGCATCAGGAGCCATGATTTTGTAAATTGCTACCTAACTTGGGAAGGACTGGAGAGTATTATGCTAAGTGAACTAGCTCAGTCCCATAAGGACAAATACTGTATAAGACCATTATTATAGAATGTGTATGAGGATCAAAGGGAGGAGAGAGGGGGAGCAGAGAGCTGAGAATGGCCATTAATCATAGGGCTGCACAATTTGATGAGTAGTGGTGGTGAAGGAAATGGGAAAGATCCAGTGTGAAAACAATGTATACAAACTTTGTAAATAAACCAGTATAAAAACAAAAACAAAAAAACCCCAAAACAAGCAAACAAAAAACCCACAAAAGCCCCATATGTATAAATAAAAAGACTGGGAATAAAGAAATAGCGGTCACGGAAAAGAGCGTTTTGGTAGTGTAGCCCATAGAGTTTTGTGCTGTCATCCCCCAAAACAATGCCTCTTTTATGGATTTGAAGTCATTAGCCACTCTGAGGGCCAAAAAAAGGGCAATCTCCTGTGAGTTTCACAGCCTCTGAAAACACAAGGAAGGGTCAGCTATGAGTCAGTTTTGATTCAACAGCAAGGAGAAAGAGACAGTTATTTAAAGTTAGTAGTATGGAGGAGGCAAAAATAATGATATTTAGAATATTTCCATATTAGAATGCCACCCAATTATTAGTAACAGCAGAAGTGGCATCCACTTCTTAAATAACACACCTCTGAGAACTCTATGAACTTTGAGAAACGACGATAGTTATAGAAAGGCATTGGGTCTTTTGTTCATAGGGTTGCTAGGAGTCATGCTCAGCTCAGTGGTAATCAAAACAATGACAACAATAGAATAAATCCAAAGGAATCATTGTTGTTTGAGAATCCATTTAGAGTCTACATTTCTTTTCAATGTCAATTGTTCTTTATCCAGTTTTCCACAACATTTTGAAATCTTTTACCACTTAATATAGATAACATTCTGCCAATAATATGTTGTTGTTGTTATGTGCCATCGAGTCACTTGCGACTCATAGCGACCCTGTGTACAACAGCTCTAAACTCTTCTCTGTCCTGTGCCAATATCATTGCCTCTGATACACTCATCCTGATTGCCCCAGTCACCAAATCAATCCATCTCCCAGAGGGCCTTCCCCTCCTGCGCCTGCCCTCCACCCTCCCAAGAATGATGCCCCTCTCCAAGGACCGGTCTCTTCTTACAACATGACCAAAGTATG
>NW_006399893.1:3673364-3683279 GCF_000299155.1 Elephantulus edwardii | reverse complement strand
TACGCCCTTCTCAATTTTGAACCATATCAAGTTATATTTCTCTAATTGTTAATCTCTTTCAAATGTTTCTACATATTAGTCTCTTTGTTTTATACTTTATTTGGGAGACTAACAATCTATCAGTCACTCTGCTTCAGAAACCAGAGGGAGGGTGGTCATTATTGCATGCAGGGCAATGGTTTTGAGGTTTGACTTACTATGCTGTAAGTATGGCAAAAAAGCACTAATGGTAGAGAAGGGGGAAATGATAAAGAGAGTATAAAATATATTCTCAACCTTAAAGAATTGTTAGTCTAATCAGGGTTGTTTTTGTTGTTGTTGTTATTGTTGTTATGTGCCATCAAGTCACCTGCAACTCATAGCAATCCTATGTACAACAGACCTAAACCTTGTTCTAATGTGTGCCAATCTTATTGTCTTTGACACACCTACCCCCATTACCCCAGTCACTGAATCATTCCATCTCGTCGAGGGTCTTCCTCTCCTGTGCTGTCCCTCCACCTTCCCAAGCATGATGTCCCTCTCCAAGGACTGATCCCACCTTGAAACATGTCCACAGTATGTCAGACGAAGCTTCAGAATCCTTGCCTCCAAAGGAGCAGCCTGTCTTCACCTTCTCCAGGATGAACTTGTTTATTCTTCTGGCAGCCCATGGTATATTCAATACTTTTCTCCAGCACCACAGCTCAAAGGCATCAATTTTCCTTCTATTATCCCTAGTTATCATCCAACTCTTTGATGCATGGCAAGTAATTGCAAAGACCATGACCTGTATCAGGCACACCTTAGTCTCCAGAGAGACATCATTGCTCTTCAGAACTCTGGAGATGTCCCTGGCAGCAGATTTTTCCAATGCAATTGGTCTTTTAATTTCCTGGTTGCTGGTATCAAGAGTATTGATTGTAGCTGTTAACAATCTCAATTTCTTCACCATCTATCATGATGCTGCCAATCAGCCCATTGGTGAGAATCTTTGTTTCCTTGATGTTGGACTTCAATTCATATTGCAGGCTGCAGCCTTTGACTCTCTTCAGCAAGAGCATCAGTTCCTCATCAGTTTCAGCAAGCAGGATTGTGTTACCTGCATAACGCAGATTCTTAATAGATCTTCCACTAATCCTGATGCCACACTTCTCAAAGAGCCCAGCCTCTGTGATAATCTGTTCCACATATAGATTGAAAATATATGGAGATAGAACACATCCTTGGCACACACCCTTCTAAATTTTGAACTGTGCAGTGTTTCCTTGCTCTGTTCTGATGACTGCCTCCTGGTCCAAGTATAGGTTTCACATAAGCATGATCAAGGGTTCTGGGATTCCCATTCTTCTCAGAGACAAATTCAGTCAAACACCTTTGTGTAGTCAGTGGTAGGTAGGGTAGGGAGAAAATAAGTCAAACAGGAAGCGTAACTTTTTTTTAAAATTTTATTAGTTTTAATGAACATTTACAGAGATTTTGGGTTTTCATTCATTCATTGTTGCACTGTTTTCTCCATCCTCATCCCCAGTTCGTTCTTCTTCCCCCCCCCAATGTCTGTTTTAATTGTCCAATTGCCACAGTGCTTGTCAAAGCCAGTTCTGATTAATCTCCTTTGTCAGTGTGTCCCTTGCCATTCCCTATCACTCCTCCCTGAGAGAGACTTCACCCTGATTCATAAGGAAAAGGGGATGGGGTATTCTCTTAGCTACTTCCTGCTGAAAAGGGATGCTGTGGAGGAAGCGTAACTTTGATGTTACAGTACAGTCTACAGATACTGCTGAAATGAGTGTTTATAAAGGTTCAAATAAATAACGTAAGGTTCTACACGTAACTGTGAAGGTTTAAATCATGATGATTATGAATATAGAGATATAGGAAAAGGTCATTTTAGTATTTACTTTATAACAGAGTTCCTTCCTTTTCCTCTTCTTCCTCTAACCCGCACTCATGGTGCATCTCTGCAAGGCTGAGTAGGTTATTTTTCCGAGTGGATATCTGTATTAATGACTCAATCAACAAATTTTGTAGTAATAACAATCATAAAGATAATGCTAACTACTACAATCTCAGAGGCGCACCGTTCGAATCCACCAGATGGTCTGCCGGGGAAGGAGGGGCAATCTCCTCCTGTACCAGTCAGATCTGATTTGACGGTACACGCACACTAAAAGAAAAAAAAATTTTAAACAAAGATTGTTAAAAAAAAAAGATAATGCTAACTGTAAGAGTCAACTTCTACTGTTTGATTTACTTCTTCAGAGAATTAAGGGCAGTATTACAAAAATCTCCCTGAATTTACTCAATAAAGCAAACACTTTGAGAAAAGTATCCACAAGGATTAAGGAAGGACATTAGCCAGGATCCAGATAGAAGACACTTGACAGCTTAGAAAAAGGAATGAAAGGGCCATTTCTGCTCCTCTATCCCTAAAAATACTCTTACAAACAGAATTGCAAACGTAGGGACAGGGTATAAAACCAGAAAGGGGGAGAGGGGATCAATAAGCAGGTTTGTAGCTTTGTTTTTAGAGGATTAAATAAGGTTGATCCAGGAACATTGTGAAGTAAATTTCCCAAAGGGGTAAAATGTTGGCAGAAAACCAGAAACACGTATTTAGAAATGAGCATAATTCTTCTAACTGTAACAACAAAAAATGAAATTCTTTGGCTTGGAAATGAATTTGCAAAGAACATAATAGATGCATTCATTCATTAAATCATTCTCCAAACACAGACTGAATGCTTATTCTAGACCAGACCCTTTACTATTTACCAGTAGGAAACAAGCCCAGACTGTACAGTCTCTTCCAAGGAGTTTTAGGTCACACGGAAACAGAAACAGGCAATAAATATGCTGGCAGTATGGTGAAGATACATATGGATATGGGGAGAAAGAAAAGTATTTCAGCCTGGGGCAGCCGACAAAAGTTACCCAGAAGGGAAACAAACTTAACTGGAATTTCAGAATAAGTTAAGTGTAGAAGGAACAGATGAAATGTGAGAGTGGCTTAATCTGACTTCTACCTGCTTCATAAATGGGAACTGTCCTCATCAGTAATATCCACAGTACCAACCAAGTTGCTACATAGTCAGACATTTCACTCCATATGCTTCTGCACCTATTTCTACCAATCTTTGGGTTCAATGTTCTTTGTAAATTGAATCACAGATTTTACTCATAGTTACTGAGTTTATTAGGGAGATAGGTTGGAGAGTGAGAGAGGCAAAGAATAACACCAATACAAGTCCAGACTTAGTCCAACAGTAGCAAACCAAACTATCAGTAAGACATAATTCTTCAATTATTTCAAACAGTTTAATCAATTAGTGAAATTCCAGATACAGTTCAGCAATGCAATGCAAGAAGCCTCTGGTTTCCTCAATTAGTCTGGCAAACTTTATCTCAGAGCAGTTACAAGTCAGCTTCTCCTTCAATCATCTAGTAAATAAAACTTTTTACCTGTGCCTCCATCTCCAGGATTTCTTTTGTTACATCTTGCTACAGTCTCTTCAAAGCAGTGCCACTGTCTCTTCACAGTCTCTCCACCCCATCACCACCATTTTTCACAGTGTAGAAAGCACTCACTTTTATTGGTCCCACAGCTGTGATGATGTGAAAGATTACATGCTGTTAGGAGAGCTGGAGATCAAGTATCCAATGGGGGCTAACACAATGGCTGTAAAAGCCAATTTTCAAAAGCTCTGGCACCCCAGTAAGAATTGGCTAACATAACCTTGTGGGAAAGGCATTTAAGATTAAATAAATAAATAGAAAAACAGATCATTCATCAGTAATAATTTATGCCAATAAGATCCTCTGATGGATGTGATAGCTATGACAAATACATGTCTATTATCTATAACTTCTTTGCTTTTTTAAGAATAAAATGGAACAATGATAGAATTTACTTACAGGTTCTTATAAAGATTAAATAAGTTCATGGAACATTCTTCTAAAAACTATCAGTGTTGGTTGTTTACCTATTTTCATATGATCTGCTGTTGTTGTTATGTGCCACTGAGTCACTTGTGACTCATAGGGACCCTATGTGCAATAACGCTGAACCCTGCTCTATCCCAAGCCACCAAGTTAATTGTTTTTAACACACCAACACCCATTACTCTAGTTACTGAGTCAATTCATCTTATCCAAGATCCTCCTTTCTTGCATTGTGCCGCGACCCTTTAAAGTGTGATGCCCTTCTCCAAGGATGAGTCCCTTTTGGCAATGTATGTGAGATGGAGCCTCAAAATCCTTGCCAAGTGGCAACTTGGTTTCACCCTCTCAATGAAAAACCTGTTTGTTCTCTTAGCAGTCTGTGGTATTACAGCAACACAACTCAAAGGCATCAATTCTTCTATCATCCTTAGTCATTGTCCAGCTCTCTGATGCAGAGCAAGAAATTGTAAAGACCATGGCTTGGATCAGGCACACCCTAATCTCTAGACTGCGATCATTGTTCTTCAATACTCTGGAGAGGTCCTTGACAGCAGATTTTCCCAATGCAATTAATCTTTTGATTTCCTGGTTACTGATACCAAGAGTGTAGACTGTGGAACCAAGCGAGCTGAGGCTATTAATAATTACAAACATTTTCCATCTATCATGAGGTTGCTAATTGGCCTAGTGGTGAGAATCTTTGTTTTCTTTATATATAACAATAGGCAATAACCCTTTTAATATGAAGAAACTGTCCATCTTTCTCCCTTAGAGCTTTTGGTGTTGAATTCCCCAAGAAAGGTAGACTTTGGATTAAGAAAACAAATCACTATGGCCTATACCACCAGGTTTTTGAACACACAAAATCTAATCATCAGTACTAGATATGCATGTAAACTAATATCATGATTCTGGATTCAGTCTAGAATATAGACAGATGAGTGAATCAGTTACTGATATGTAATAATCTAGTGTGATATGTAATAATATAGGCATGTATTCTTATGGAAACTTGGACAAGAGAGCAGTCAATTTGAACTTACTTCAATAGTACTCAAGACCCCAAAGCCTCACTGCCATTGTATTGGTTCCAACTCATTGCAACTTTCCATTAGGCTTCTGAGGCTATAAATGGTAAATACCTGTCTTTCTCCCTTAAATCTATTGGTGGGTGAACCATGAGAGACCGAGTTAGAAGCCAAAGACACTACATTCTATGCTACTCCTTCTTGAGACCAGCTCAAGGCAAGATTTTCTTACCCAAGAACTAAACCTTAAATTTAATGCTCTCCTCCCTCAGTTTTGCACCACAAAAGCAGTCTCATCGCTGCTCTTGTGCCTTTTAATATTCAATTCTGATTCAAAAGATGTTGGGATAATACATGTCTGAGACACACATCTATGTGAACTGCCAAACCATCAAGGGAGGATTTCAAGCATAACTGGATCTGTAACAAGGTGGGGAAAACTGTGCTTATCAGAATGGAAAGGACACTTTGTATCAGTTGAGGTTTATAGCTCCCAGCATCAGATGCTAGCTTGGGATGGTTAAGCAGAAAGGGAGTTTATTAAAAAGATATTTAGCAGATCATGGCATCATTGAAAGCAAGCTGGAGGCTAAGTACTCAGGGTGAGAATTCAAAACTCCATTGTAAAACCAGTCTGGTGAGAAAACTGTGGCTGCTGTCATGGTACATCAGAAACCACATTCGTGCCATGGCCTCAGGTACAGCAGAGGCACACTTCTTACAGCTGCTACAACTGTCTGAAATGATAGCCCCCTTCTACTCCAGAAAAGCACCTGTGCCACATCAGTAGTTACCACCTGTCTTAATATTTCAAACATCTGCCTTAATCTTAAAAGGAAAATGGATTCTGCTCAGTGTTTGTTTTCTCACATAACTCATTTCCTATCTCGAGGTGGACTCTAGGTCATTTGCCTGAGTTCCGGCTTCAAGGAAAGTGGCTACCTTCTTCCTTGGGGTGGTATTGCAAGACTCTTAGGTAGCCAAGAAACACGAAAAATTAGATTTTTTTTTCCTACGCATGCACATTTGGAGTCAAATTTGTAATATATGTTGTTGTTGTTGAGTGCCATCAAATTGTAGGCAACTCATAGTGACCCTATGAACGAAAGACCTGGACACTTGTATAACTTTCATCCTTGCTTCAGGTTCATAGGATTTCCGGAGGCAAGCTATTTTGGAAGTGGATGCCACTCCTGCTTCCAAGCTTGTTTTAATCAGGAGCTCCAACAAACACTGTCCATCATGGTTAACCCTTATCGCATTTGATACATCAGTTTCACAGTGTCCAGCTTCACAACAACCACGAGTTACCTCTATATAGCTAACAAGTGGACAGATCAGGGGTATACAACCTAGAACAATGTTTGATAAAAACCAATTAAAAAATCTATTTTACAATTCTAGCACACCCAAATGCTGGCAGATTCCATGCCTGAGACTCCCAATTTATCTGGCAAGTCCCTTCTGCTGACACCCACTTGGGACGAGAAGAAAGCTGTAAGATTCGCAAGCATTTCGTACGTGTGCGTCCCTCTTCAAGATGCAAGAGGCCCTCTTAAGGTTCAGCTGAAACCGAGATTCACAACACACACAAAAAGCCAAGCTCTCCAGCAATGGATCTTCTTTATTCAGTAATCTTCTACAAAATGACATGCCTCTCCTCTCAGCATTGCACAAACATATGCCATCAGTTACTGTTGAACTGACTACAATCCATGGCAATATTATATATGTCTGAATAGTGCCATGCTCCTTAGGATTTTCAATGGCTGATTTGTTTTCAATAGATCACCAAAACATTCAAAATAATAATTAATAACAAAAATAATAATAATAATTAATAAAATAATTTAAATAATAATAATTTACTAAGTTTTGGGAAAAAGTTTATTAAACTAGTTAGGTTCTCATTTGACAATTTATACACATATTGGTTCATGCTAGCAGAGGCCAATATTTGTTCCCATTCCCAAGAAAGGTGATCTGACTAAATTTGGAAAATATCAAACAATAGTCTTAATATTAATTACATGCAAGAAAATACTGCTGAAAATCATTCAAAAACAGCTAGAACAGTATATAGATAGGAAACTGTCAGAAGTTCAAGCAAGATGTAAAAGAGGTTGTGGCACCAGAGATATCATTGCTGATGTCAGATGGATCCTGGCTGAAAGTAAGGAATACCGGAAGAATGGCTATTTGTGCTTTATTGACTATGCCTAACATAACAAGCTGCAGCTAACATTGAAAAGAATGGGAATCCCAGACCAGGTGGCTTTATATGATGACTCCTACAATGAGCTCTTGTGTGTCAGAAGTGTCAGGATGGTGCAGAGTAGAATAGAAGAGAGTTTGTTCTATAGGGTTTGAGCTTTTGCTCATTGGGTCTCTACAAGTTGTACTTAACTTGATGGCACTGAACAATAACAACAATATATACTAGTGGACTAGTGGTAAGAACTGTGCTATAATCCTAAAGGTATATGGTTTGAATCCACCAGCTGTTCCTTCGGAGAAAGATGAACAATCTTCTCCCATGCTCTGCTTCTAAAAATCTGCTGGATGCTCAGCTCTCAGTCTGTTCTGACTTGATGGTACAACACACACAACACATACTGTTCAGGGGCATTAATTAGAATTACTCCAATATCAGCGTGCTCTCTGGTTATGTTCAGTTTGTTCTCTTCTGGGACTCTAATACCATCTTATCTTTCATCTTTGCTTTTGAGTAGATGTTAATTTTTTGGTCTAAATTTTTTTGCTTGATTGGGTTAAATATGTTGTTTTATCCCATATATATATTCTTTGTTAATTAGGCATATAGAATAACTGATATTAATAGAATAGTGAGTTAAGGAAACACAAATTTCTCAGGTATTATGTCACTGGGTGCCAGTAAGTGAAATAGAATTAGAACTCCAGTGACTTTGTGTGTAACAGAACAAAACACTGCTTAGAACTGTGAAATCTTCACTGTTGCTAAGTTTGAACTGATTGTTATAGCCACTGTTTCACTCTGTCTCACTAATGAACGTTCTGTTTTCTTGGTCCTCTATTTCACCAAGCATGATGTCCTGCTCTAGGGACAAGCCTTTCCTGATAACATGTCCAAACATATGAGACAGAGTCTCACCATTCTCATTTCTAAGGAACAGTTTGTTGTACTTCTTCCCAAGATAAATTTGTTTGTTCTTTTGGTACCTGTGTAATATTAAATAGGCTTTGCCAACCTTACAATTCAAAGCATTATTTTTTTCTTCTTCTTCTTCAGTCTGCCTTATTCATTGTATAAATTTCAAGTACATATGAAGCGACTGAAAATACCATGGTTTGAGCAGGGCAGACCTTAGACTTTAAAGTAACACATCTCTTTAGCACTTCAAAGAGGTTCTTTGAAGCAGCTTTGCCCAATGTAAAATGTTGGTTGATTTTCTGTTGCCACCATGAGTGTAGATTGTGGATTCAAGTAAAATAAATCTTTGACAACTATTCAATCTTTTCTCCATTTATCATGTGTTGCAGACCAAGGGTAAAGTATTTTTATAATTATTAATAATGAGACAGAGAACAGAGACCATGAAAAACAGGGGGCCAGCAATTCTGACTGAAGAAGACTCCCATTCCAGCTTCCCCGTATCTTTTTTTTTTTTCAGAGACCGTGTTTATTGGCTCCTTCCCTGTATCTTTATTGAAAATTATCAGGAAGTAAATCACAAGGAGAATTCAATGCAAATGAAGCCAAGTTCTTTCTATTGAAAACATTTCTCCTTAGGAGGGAGGGGTCAGCAAATACAATGCAAGAATTCCTTAAACCTATAAGGATTGCCTTGGTGCTTCAGGGTGAATTCTAGCTTGAACCACACCTCCCCCACATCCTGAGTTAGCATTCAGTTTATTACAAGTACTTAGTATTGGCTTCCATATTTCCCCCCTTTTATTTTTAATCATAATTATGTTATCATTTAGAAAAGTACTGCTTCTTCTCTTCTTTGATTCATTCTTGCTTGTTTTTGTTTTCTCTATCCTTTATGCACAAACAAATAAAACAAATTAAACATAATAAACTCAAAGAAATACTTTCAAAAATCTCCATATGATCAGAAGAATGCAGGTTGAATATTTCTGGAGAGTCTGTTCTTATTTTCCTATTGCCACAGTCCTTGTCAAAACCAGTTCTGATTAATCTCCTTTGTCAGCATGTCCTTTGCCATTCCCTATCACTTCTCCCTGAGAGAGATTTCATCCTGATTCATTAGGAGAGGAGGCACTGTCTCTTAGCTACTTCCTGCTGGAAAAGAGAGCTGTAGGTCTCATGGTGAAGATCTTCTCTCACTATTCTAAAGGGTCCTTTTGGCAATAGGAAACATGTAGACTATTGTGGAGATTGGTTTTGGAATTAAGATGCACTGTTATCAGTTGTACTTAGGGTACAAGCTCATATCCAGGGGCATCATTTCTGCATGGAATTGTCACAGCCTAGAAGACACAAATTTAACTAACAAGTTAAAAGTACATTAGCCAAAAATTAAAAGCATTAATATTCCAACTAGAAGTTCAAAGAGTGGCACAAATCAAGTTACAGAAGAAAGATTGTTGTTGTTGTTGTTGTTATGAGCCAGTCAAGTCGCTTCCGACTCATAGCGACCCTGTGTATAACAGCCCTAAACTCTGCTCTGTCCTGTGCCAATCGCACTGTCTCTGACACTCCCATCCCGATTATCCCAATCACTGAATCAATCCATCTCATAGAGGGCCTTCCCCTCCTGCACTGTCCCTCCATGCTCCCAAGCATGATGTCCTTCTCCAAGGACCGGTCTTTCCTCACAACATGTCCAAAGTATGTTAGACGAAGCCTCATAATCCTTCCCTCCGAAGCCACCCAGTTTAACCCTTTCCAGGACAAATCTGTTTGTTTTCCTAGCAGTCCATGGTATTCTCAATACTCTTCTCCAGCACCACAGCTCAA
>NW_006399893.1:3599433-3671994 GCF_000299155.1 Elephantulus edwardii | reverse complement strand
GTCTCCAGAGAGACACTGTTGCTCCTGAGTGCCTTTGAGAGGTCCCTAACAGCAGGCTTTCCCATCGCGAGGAACCACAATATGTAGAAGCACAACTATGTCAGTTATTGTTCTTAAGTCCTGGAACAGCTTCCATTTACCATTGGATTGTTTTACAGCTTAGGAGTCTACATGCATATGAAGTTTTCTGTCAATTCCAGCAACTCAGGAATAGTGGGAAGAGAGTGAACCTGAGAAGGTTTATAAGACCAGATAATAGGCTCCTGTGTCCAGGAGAAAATGGATATACTTACCAGCAATGTCAATGCTCACCTCTGGCTCTTCTGGGAGGACCTGAATTGTTGAAGTGTCCTCCTTTGTTTCCAGCTGAGAGCTTGGACTTGTCAGTCCTCTGTCAGCCATGAGGACCTATGTGGGCCACCCTTGGCCACGTGTCCTTCACATCCACACTTAAAGCAAGTGAGTGGGAGCTTCCTCTCTAACCCCTTGCTAACCTGTGGTTCTCGTTTGTGACACTGTGTACTGGAGTGGCCCAGCTTTCCACAGTGGAAGCAATTCTGACCTCCTTTATTACCTTTGGGTGGCATTGTTTATGAGTAGACTTCCTTTTCCTGACATAGGCCATAAACTGGCAGCAACAGTTGCCCCAATAATTTTGGCCATTTTCTGGTCTTTTCTCTCCCCTCTAGATCCCAGCTGTTAAAAGGGAAAAAAATTTAAACAAATATATAACAAATAATTTTGAACAATATAATCATTTACGTTTAAGGCTAGTAATACCATCAATATGATTGTATGAATAATTTCCAATCCAAAGAGATAGATGTTCCAATGCAGTTCCTATTTTTTATAAATGTTTTTGGTAAGAAAAATACTATAAATGTGGATACAGTTTCACTATTCCTCCTCAATGCCATGATACAGTGGTATTAGCATGAACAGTTATAAATCCATTGCCTTCCTTACAGTAACTTAAATTTTTGGTGTTTCTATGCTGATGGACGAAATCAATAAGGCTCCAATCAATGACACTTCCATAGGAAGTATTAATTAAAACTCATCTTTGCTCTTTTCAACATTGTTTCCAATGTATCAAATTTCTAAGAACAATAAAGGAAGCAACTGACAGTACACTGCACTTGAAAGAGGTGCTTAGAAGCAGCTTTGCTTAATGTAGTACGTTGGTTGATTTTCTGTTGCCACCGTGAGTGTTGACTGTGGATCCAAGTAAAATGAATCTTTCACAACTATTCAATCTTTTATGTATTTATCATGTGTTGTTTATTGGTCTAGTTGTACTGATTTTTGTTTTCTTAATGTTGAGAGGTAATTCATACTGTAGTTTATGCTTAGATGTATAAATTCTCTAAACATAATACAAGAAACCACACCTCAGTTAATCCTCTGTATTAATAACCTTAGATGCCAACCGAAAGATCGGAAGTTCACATTCACATACATAGAAGAACTCCAAACAAAATCTATTTAAAAAAAAAATCATTGAAAACATTTTGGAGAAATGTGAGGTTGACATAATCAAAACTGATTGATACAAATGTTTAAGCATCATTCAGAATTAATCAAAAGATACCCTGTAGTCCAGAAGAGACATATTGTTAGGTGTGCTTGAGTCTACTAACATTCATAATGATTCCATGAACAGTTAGATCTAAACCTTGTCCTATCTTGTGCCATCTCACAATTTCTGATATACTTGAACCCATTGTTATAGTCACTGTATCAGTATACCTTGTTGAGGATATTTCTCCTTTTTACAGACCCTCCACCTTTCCAAAAATGATTTTTTTTTTCTCCAAAGACTGGTCTCCTGTGGCAACATGCCTAAGGTAAGTGAAATGAAGGATCAACATCCTTCCCTTTGAGGAGCATCTGTGTTGTAATTTCTCTAACATGTATTTGTTTATTCTTTTGGCAGTCCGTAGCATATTCAGTTTTTCTTAAACACCAAAGTGCAAAAGCATTGATTCTTATTTTGTCATCTTTATTCATAGCCTAACCTTCAGATACATAGCAAGTAATTAAAAAGAGCATGACTTGGATCAGAGGCATCTTAGTCTTTAAACTTTTAGCACTTTGGAGATGTTCAAATTTTCACATTTCCCCAATACAACAAACACATCTTTTGATTTCTTGACTGCTGCTATCATGGGTATTGGTTATAAAACTAAGTAAAATAAAATCGTTGTCAGCTTCAACCTTTTTTCATCAGTTGTCATGCTGCCTATGAGCTTGACCTAGTTTTCATTTAATTTGGAAATGTATAATGGATCATTAAACTTACACTCTCAATTACAACTTTTGGAAATGTAATTATGATTTTACTGTTATTGGTGGTTAACTACGTGTGCCAGTACAAATGGAAAGGGCACAGGGAAGAGTAGAACATTGTGAAAGAGAAATATCTAATCATATAATATCTAGGCATGTTGTTGTTCTTCAGTTCCATTGACCTTGGTTTGACTCACAGCAACATATGTACAAAATTAAACCCTGCCCTATCCTGCACCACACTCACAATTTCTGCAGTGTTTAAGCTCATCATTGCAGTCACTGCATCAGTCCAGTTCATTTTGAATTCTCTTCTCCTTCTCTGAACCTTCACTTTTCCTAATTTGATGTCCTTTTCTAGGGACTGGCCCCTTCTGATAACATGCCCAAAGTGAGATGAAGTCTCACTATTCTTGCATCTAAGGAGGAGGCAGGCTACATAGGTGATTTAAAACCTCCACAGACACCATCAGCCATACAACAGAGTAAGTTATAGTTGCTATTTCTCCTACTCCCTTGCAGGAACCGTTTGAATGAGTGATCACAATATGTCTGCCCTAGAGGGAACTCAGAAAATGTCCAGTCCTTTCATTTGACAAAGAAATACCCTAGAGCTCAGTAAGACAGTGACATTTTACAAAGATTATACAGGGATTAAATAGCAGAAAAAGGACTAGAATCAGATCATTTCCCCCCAAGATGTAGCCCTGCTCAAAAACTACTTGAAATACAGCATACACGAAGACACAGTATATCTTAAGACATGTCATCCTTTTCTCTCCCCTAAGCTTCAAATAAACATTCTTTTTACAAACTCCATTTCCAAAAGTACAATTTTGAAAATTTTAACTACCGTGTCAGAAAACAAAACACCTATGTTTATCACTTTGTAGAAGTGTGGAGAGTTGCAAATATTTTTATATTATCTCTATTAGGAAATTCAGCTATTAAAGATGCTCTTCTCCTTAATACCTTTCTCATCAATTAGGCTAATAATATAGACTGATGAACAACATATTCTGACCACTCCATTATAGAGTATAACAACACTTTTCTTTGCCTCACTTTAACACAAGAAATATGTGGGACCTGCTTTTACTTTCCCCCCTACTTACTATATTATTTAGCTTGTTCTTTCTCCTTTCTTTGGCAGTTAGTCTTGTTTCTTCTTGCTTGCTTATTATAATATGGGCTATGGAATGGCTGAAACAAGCCCATTCAGACTCAGTAGACAAATTTATTCAATGTCAATTTTCTCTTTTGATAAAGTGATACCTGACGAATGTCTATTTGTGTTTTATTTATTATGCAAAGGTATTTGACTATGTAGATCATAACAAGTTGTGGCTGAAATTGAGAAGAATGGGAATCCCAGAGAACTTAATTATGCTCTTGCAGAACCTATACCTTGACCAAGAGACTGTTGTGTGAACAGATCAGAGAGCACTGCATGGTTTAATTGAAAAGAGGGTGCATCAGGGTTGTATTCTATCTCCATACCTATTCAATCTGTATGCTGAGTAAATTATTCAAGAAGGTAGACTCTATGAAAAGAGGTGTGACATCAGAATTGGAGGGAGACTGGCTCATCAATAACTGGCTTTATACAAGTGACACAATCTTGCTTGCTGAAAGTGAGGAGAACTTGAAGCACTTGTTGCAGAAGATTAAGGGGTGCAGTCTTTGGTATGGGTTGCATCTCAATGTCAAGAAAACAAAAATTCTTACCATTGGACTGATAGGCAACGTCATGATGGATGAGATGAGATTGGAACTGTCAACATCTTCATCTTGCTTGGATCCACAATTAACACCCTTGGTACCAGCAGTGAGTAAATAAGGAGATGCATTGCACTGGAAAAATCTGCAATTGATACCTCTCCAAATTATTAGGGCATAATGATGTCAGCTTGAGAATTAAAGTGCCTTTGATTTAGTCCATAGTCTTTCTGATTACTTGCTATGCATCTGAGAGCTGGACAATGAATAAAAATGACAGAAGAAGGATTGACACCTTTGAGTTGTGGCACTGAACATCCAATCAATGGCCAGGAGAACAGATATATGTCCTGGACAGAGTGCAGCTGGAGTGCTCTTTGGAGATAAGAATAATGAGACTTCACCTCACATACTTTGGTCATATTGCTAGGAGGTGCTATTCCCTGGAGAAGAACATGATGCTGGGAGGGGGGAGGGATTATGAAGGAGAGGAAGACCTTCAACCAGGTGGATTGACACATTGAGTGCTGCAACGAGCCCTTGTGTCAGGAAGTGTGAGGATTGCGCAGAATAGAACAGAGTTCAAATCTTGTGTTCCTTTGGTTACTATGAGTCATACTCAACTCTACCACACCAAAAAACAACAAAGTCTGACACATCTTCTAAAGCATTTCCTTTGAGTTCTAATCCATTATTTCATCAAGTCTCAAATTTAACAGCCAGCAGTCTATATGGCTTATCTTAATCTTATAATCACTGTGGCCATTGTGATGCTGAAGACTGTGACGGTGATGTGCCAATCCTGGTAATGGGCACCCATGATGGACAGTGTTGGCTGGAGCTTCCCGACTAAAACAAGCCTGGAAGCAGGAGCGGCGTCCACTTCCAAAATGGCTCACCTCCGGAAACTATGTACAAACAGTGCTCAGGCTGTTCGTTCATAGGGTCACTATGAGTCATCTACAACTCGATGACACTAAACAACAACAACAACAACATGGTCATTGTCTAGGATAAGCATTATTATTATACCTGTTTTATAGATGAAGACATTGACTCTTGGGTTGTACAACTTGTCCAAAGACACAATATTGAAGCAAGAATTTGAATCCAGAGCTAACAACAACCTAGAATTATAAATAAAATGAAAAACTTTTCTTTTGAAAAGGCTATCACAGGGATATGACCCAAAATTATATTTTATTAATGAATTCCATCATTCACTCAGCATATTTAACTTCTTATTGATTTTGACTTCTCAAAATCATTGCTTCACTGATGAACTTTATAGTGAGTTGCACTGATAATGCAAAGACTGCTCATCTGTAACTTCATGGCATAAAGACAGGCGGTATTTTCCATTGCAATTTACAACTTCAGTCACTTACTAGAGGGTCACTATGTATCAGAATAGTCTAGAAGTCAAAAGGTTTGATTTTGAATTTTCTCTTCCCAAAAAGATTTAGTGTCAGAAACCCTATAGAGAGGGTTGCTATGAATCAGAATCAGTTCAGTGACAATGGATTTGGTCTTGGGGTTTGCATGGTTAATGTTTTTAGGTCAAAATTGCATTTTTGTTTATTTAAAGGGTTTTGCCTCCTGATCATTGCCTCTGTTTATGAGACTGGGTTTAAAAAATGTGTAGCAAGTTCAAAATCTGCAGAACTTATTTCTAGAATCTGACTTCAGGAAAGCACAGTCTTTTTTTAATTTTTTATTATGGAGACCTAGTCAAAGGGCCTGCTGCATAATCTGTTCTCTGGCTGCTACACAGATCATTCGAGGTGACATTGTAGGTGACATTTCAGTCTGTAAATACAAGAGGGAGGAAAGCGTTTCTTTTGCTTCCTCTTGGAGTGCCATCCACTTCCTAAGCAACATGCCTCTGGAAACTCTATGAACTTTGATAAATGATCATAGTTACAGAAAGGCTTCATGCCTTTTGTTCCTTGGGGCACTATGAGTTGTGCTCGACTTTGTGGCAATCAACAACAACAAGTCTAAATAAAAAAAATTGTATATTCTATGACATTCTAATTAACATCATTCAAGGAGCTGAAATATGAATTTTTGTTGTTATGTGCCATTGAGGCGCTTGCGAGTCGTAGTGACACCATATACAACAGCTCTATCTTGAGCCAACTTCATCACCTCTAACACACCTACCCGCATAACCCCAGTCAATGAGTCAATCCATCTCATCCAGGGTCTTCCTCTCTTGAGCTGTTCCTCCACCCTCCCAAGCATGTTATCCCTCTCCAAGGACTGGTCCTGCCTTGCTACATGTCCAAAGTATCTCAGACGAAACTTCAGAATCCTTGCCTCCAAGAAGCAGCCTGGTTTCACCCTCTCTAAGATAAACTTGTTTGTTCACCTAGCAGTCCATGATATATTCAATACTCTTCTCCAGCACCACAACTCAAAGGCATCAATTCTCCATCTATCATCCCTAGTCACTGTCCAGCTTTCTGATGCACAGCAAGTAACTGCAAAGGTCATGGCCTGAATCAGGTGCACCTTAGTTTCCAGACTGACATGTTGCTTTTCAGTACTCTGGAGATGTCCCTGGCAGCAGACTTTCCCAATGTGATTTGTCTTTTGGCTTCCTGGCTGCTGGTACCAGGAGGGTTGATTGTGGAGCCAAGTAAACTAAAGCTGTTAACAATCTTGATCTCTTCTCTATCTATCATAATGCTGCCAATTGCCCCAGTGTTGAGAATCTTTGTTTTCTTGATGTTTAGTTTCAATCCATATTTAAGGCTGTAGTCCTTGACCTTCTGCAGCAAACACTTCAGGTCTTCCTCAGTTTCAACAAGCAGAATTGTGTCATCTGTGTAACACAGGTCTTTGATGAGTTTGCCTTCAATACTGGTGCCACACTCCTCTTCTTAGAGCCCAGACTCCCAGATGATCTGTTCTGCATATAGATTGAAAAGGTATGGCGATAGGACACATCCCTGAGCTACGCTCTTCCTGATTTTGAACCATTCAGTGTTTCCTTGCCTCCTAGTCCAAATATAGGTTTTACATAAGCACAATCAAGTGTTCTGAAATTCTCATTCTTCTCAGAGTTAGCCAGTTTGTTGTGATCCACACAGCCAAATGCCTTTGCATAGTCAATGAAACACGGATATTCCTCTGGTACTCTCTGCTTTCAGCTAAGATCCACATTAAGTATAGTATCCCTACTACCATGGCTTCTTCTAAAAACAGCCTGAACATCTGGCAGGTCTTTGTTGATGTGTTGTTACACTCATTTTTGGATAATTTCTAAAAATGAATTTGAGAATATGTAAATATTATAACATCAAATCCAAAACTTAAATTCATTCCCATAGTGACCCTGTTGTTGTCTACTGTCAAGTCAGAATCAACTCGTAGTTGACCCTTCAGTGGGTTTTCAGAGGCAGTTATTTACAATGGAGGAGATTGTCCATCTTTCTCCTATGCAGCTGCTGGTTGGTTAGTGGATTTGAACCATGTGCCTATAGGACTGCAGTGAAGCTTCTTACCACTAGGCCATTAAAGCTGACCCTATATAATAGAATTTAACTGCCTCAGAGTTTCTAAGGCTGAGAACTTTATAGAATCACACTGTCACGGCTTTTCCTCATAGAAAAGTTGATGGATTGGTTTAAAACCACTAGCCTTTTTGTTAACAGCCAAGCTTTAAACACAGTACTACCTGAACCCTCCAGATCTTACTATATACATGTGTATGCTTTTAAAAATGAGTCACAAAACTGTATTTTTCTTCCCTTTTGAGCTTTGATCTGAGGAATGCAAATTATGACTATTTTCAGGAGAATTATTTTTTCCTGTGCATCTCTATTCTATTTCTTTTTTTTGTTTTCTTTTTTAAAATGTATTATTAATTTCAATGAAAATTTACAGAGACTTTGGATTTACATTCATTCATTGTTGCATTTTTCTCCTCTCCCAAACCTCCCCACTAGTACACTACCCTCTTGGGAAAGTAAAAGAAAAATTCTTTCATTGTTTTACAATCCCTCCCCTCAGGCCCACTCCACTATGGAGCCTTCGCTCTGAACTCCTGTCATGACAAAAATACCTTATCACATACCCCTTTTAAACAGTTTTCTCCCTCATCTGTTTTAATGCAGTATACATTATTGAACTCATCTTTCTCAGTCTCCCCCCAACCCCGATGTCAGTCCTGTTTTACAACAGTGGCACCATGCAGTATTTGTCCTTTTGTGACTGAGATACTTAGCATAATGTTCTCCAGGGTCACCCATTTTGAATAATATTGCTTAAGCTCCTTGTTTTTCAATGCAGCATAGTATTTCGTTGTGTGAATATACCACAGCTTCTCTATCCATGTGTTTGTTGATGGGCACTTAGGTTGTTTCCAACTCCTTGCTATTGTGAACAAAGCCACGATAAACATTCTTATTGGCTTTTGTTGAGAAGGTATTTATGCCTAGCATTAGGAAGGAAGAGTATGGCAGCAGCAGGAGATGGTGGAGAAGGATGAATGATTCTGTGCATGCACATATCACAGAAACACTCACTACCACTTAGTGAGCCAAGGCCAGGTACTTTCTGGCCAAAATCTGTTTCAACAGGCATTAAGAATTTGGGAAGCTCATATTCTCCACTTAGCAACTTGTGCTGGTTTCTGTGCTGATGGCCTGACAGTGTTTCTTTGAATTAGAGAAACTTTGTGATTGGATTTTATATGAAGGGTAAAAAAGTGTCTGTGCCTGTCTATCTGTGCTTTTTCCAACACATTTTGGCATCAACTGCCATAATGCACTGCCTTCACTAGCCCTAAGCTCCAGAGCTAAGTTAGATCTCACAACTAGAGGACACAGTCTTCCAGATGTCAACTGACCCGATGCTTGCACTTCATACATCAGCCATAAGCTTGGCGGACCTCAAGTCACCTCACTTCTGATCTATCTACCAGCCATTAATTCAAAGGTTCTTAATATTCACTCAGAAATTCAGCCATAAGATTTGGAATTCATAGGTTTTTTCACTTTTGACCTACTCACTATAAAGTTAAGAGTTCTTACTCTCCTTCCTCTCCAGTTCAATAATTCACTAAAATTACACAAAACTCAAGAAATCAATTACAGTTTAATTACAGCAAAGGATACAAATGGAGAGGCACATAGAATGAGGTATGAGAGTTCCCCAAAAATGAACTCCCAAACAATACAATACACCATTTGCACAAGCTCAGAAGTCTCTCATCAGCTTTCAAAGTCCAGAGTTTCTAGTGAGTTTCATGACTTAACTGATGTTGTTTAGACATTAACTGTTATATTAACTGTTAACTGTTATGTTTAGACATAACTGATGTTGTCATTGCCCATGTGGTAGAATTCAACTGTTAAACTTTTCCTAAAAGGTCAAACTTAAATTATATGCTAGATATTTCAGATTTAATCAACTCTCATCCAAAAGTCACGTTATTAGTGTGGTGTGAAGAGCAAAGATGTTTAAGTATATGTTGAGTACAGAGGTTGTTTTCCAGGAGGCAAAGGGCAAAGACCAAATTCTTACATGAAGTTAATTGTACGTTCTACAAGAGACTCATCAACAATCTATGTTCAACTCTATGATCAAAAGTTAACTCCCTGCCATCAGAGAAGAATAACATATTTTGAGCTCTCTCATTGCTAATAGTCATAAGTCCACTCAATAAAACTACCCGTATTGGCATGGGGGTTTCCGTGATAAATCCTGGACGTTACCTCCAAGCCAGAAACATATCTGGTTAGAACTAATGACACTTTCCCCCTAATTGTCGGAGACTCAGCACACTTCCTATTTAATATACTGAAGTCCAAGTATTATAAGTGATGAATCATGTTGTTATCTTTCTTTATTTCTCCATTCCCCATTTAGGTATGTTCACATAATGAAATGCAGCACTAAGAAACAACAATTTTGTAAAATATATAACATTGGAGAGTCTAGAGAGTATTACTCTGAGTTAAAGAGCTCAGCCTCATGAGGACAAATGCTACATAAGAGCATTATTGTGAATATACGCGGATAATTGAACAAGATGTGTATAAATGTTCTAAAGGGAAAGAAGGGAAGAAGAGAGGAAGGGGGAAAGAGAACATCACTAGGATAGTAGAGGTCAGTGGAAGGATGGGAGGTGTAGAAATAGGAACAATTCAGTGGGTAATTGAAAAAGACAGATTGATAATAGGCATAGAGCAATAGTAATAATAGGAAATACAATGTATGTGAATGATTGTGTAAAACACAATGAACATGAATGAGACACGAAGTGAATGACTATATAAAACAAAACATACTTGATTGAAAAAACAGTGTAGATGAATGATTACGTGCAACCCAATAAAAAATATATTTTAAAAATATTTCCTTTCTTTAGCTCTTTTCCCCCTTGAAACTTTTCCATCATTACTCTGGATATGCGCCCAAGAGACACACAGTCCTTTCATCCACACCCTCTTTTCAAAAAAATCCATTAATCTCTGCCTTCTATGGCTTGCTGAAATGAAGGGTGATTTTTTTTTCTTTCTTCTCATTTTAGATGTGTGAAGTAGAGTTGCATTTCCCTTACCCCGTGGGGCTACCTTCCAGGCCTTCATTCCACCTTCTGTATTTTGGCATTTAAAAAAAAATCATTAAGGTGCATCAGATTCAGGCCATTGTCTTTCTGATCACTTGCTATGCATCTGAGAGCTGGACAATGAATAAGGATGACAGAAGAAAAGATTCCTTTGACCTGTGATGCTGGAGAAGAACACTGAACATACTATGGACAGCCAAAAGAACAAACAGATATGCCTTGGAGAAGGTGCACTTGGAGTGCTCTTTGGAGACAAGACTTGATGAGGCTTCACCTCACATATTTTGGGCATGCTGCTAGAAGAGGCTATTGCTTGGAGAAGATCATACTGCTAGGAAGAATAGAGCAAAGGAGAGGAAGACCCTCAACCAGGTAGATTGACATGGTGACTACTGCAAGGGGCTCTTATGTGTCAGGAAGTGTGAGGATACTTCAGGACAGGACAGGGTTCAGGTCTTCTTGTTCATAATGTAATTATGAGTTATAGTCAACTCAATGGCACCTACCACCACCACCACCACCACCACCACCACCACCACCACCACCACCACCACCACCACAATCTTTCTATATAATTCAATTGTTCCTCAGTCACTGTTTTATACTTTTATTCAGTCTTATTGTCCTCCTTAACTTTTACTCCATTTCCACAAAACTTCATAGAAATTACTCTTCCAGACTGTCATTCACTTCCTTGAATACTCTCTTTCTTTCAAATGTCCTTCATTTCCTCTTTATCTCAAACACCCAATTCCACAAAAACTTTTTTGTCTGTCACCACTAATTTCTACATGAGCTATGGGCACACAAAACCCTACACTACTTTGTTCAACTAAAGTCTTATTGGAAGAAGAATCATTAACCACCTTCAACATGTAGATAAACAGCCTTACTTGCTGAAATTAAAGGGAATGTTAAGCACTTACTGATGCAATTCAAAGGGGAAAAAAGATCCATCCTCCAGTATGAATTGTACTTCATCAGGAAGAAAACAGAAATCTTCACAAATGAACCAAAAAGCATGGTAGAGAAAAAGTTGACATTGTAAAGGATTTTCTTTTACGTGGATGCAAAATCAGTGCCCATAGAAGCACCTACCAAGAAATCATACGATGTGCTGCATTGAACAAATCTGCTCCAAAGGACATCTCTAAAGTGTTAAAGAACCAATTATGTCACTGACTACATCTGATCCAAACCATAGCCTTTTCAATCACCTCATATATACGTGACTATTGGACCACAATGAATAAGGAACAATGATGAATAACTAAAGAAGAATAGATGCTTTTGAATTCTAATGTTGGTAAGGAATGTTGAAATCTGTTAGAAGAGCAAGCAAATTTATTTTTGTAAAGGTGAAGCCAGAATATTCCTTCTATAGAAAGCTGATAAGACTTCATGTCACATACTCTGGGCATGCTTTTAGGAAAGATTATTCCCTGGAGAAGGACATCATTCTTGGCAAAATTGTGGACCAACAAAATATTAGGAAGACTTTTTTTTAAGGGGGGGATTAATATGCTAACAATAGAGATGGGCTAAAACATATTGAAGATTTTGAGCACAGGTAGGATCAGGCAGTGCTTCATCCTGTTGTTCAAAAGGTCATTATGCTCCAGAACCTAACAGCTACAGCCATTAAGTGCTTCACTTGACTCTTTCAGGTGTTTATCACAAACTCTTCACTAGTGCCACATTTTTATCATTTGCACTTCACTGATACAGCTGTCCTTTCCCACACACTCACTGAATCTATCAGCGATTTCCTGCCTTAGGAATTCTCCTTATCCAGTCCATGCCCATGAAACATAACAATCACTCTCCTGAAAAAAATTCACTTTCCCCCTTCTTCTCTTTACCCAGTCTGCCTGGAAAAACAGTTATTTCTTCCTAGATTATAGTCCATTTCTGTATCTAAGCAGCTGAGTATTGCCGGGGAGAAAACAAATCATATAATCAGGCCTATTAGTATGATTATAAATTCATGCTTCTAAATGTTAAATATGCACTGAAACATGTTTGATTATGTAATTAAGAAAATTCTTTACTTACTTAAAAAATATAGTTCACATATTCTCTCTCTACTCTTTCCATTCATTTGACCATTCCCTGTACTAAATTTCACTAACCCTTGAAGACTTTGCTTTAAACCACAAAGATGAAATAGAAACAACAAATCTATCAAGTTTCCTGCATGAAAATGTATTCCCTTCTTTTAAAGGAAAAACGTATCATCCTTGAGATATAAGCACAATCTCATGCCTTTTAAACCTCCTATATAAGGTGCGTCTGATACAGGCCATGGTCTTTGCCATGAATCACTTGTTATTTATCAAAGAGTTGGACAATGACTAGGGAGTATAGAAGGAGAAAGTGATGCCTCTGAACTGTGGTGCTGGAGAAGAGTATTGAGGGTACCATGGACTGCTAGGAAAACAAACAGGTTCATCCTGGAGAGGGTTAAACCGGGCAGTTACTTGGAGGCAAGGATTCTGAGGCTTCATCTAAAATACTTTGGACATGTTGTAATGAGGGACCGGTCCTTGGAGAGGGGCATCATGCTTGGGAGAGTGGAGGGACAGCACAGGAGAGGAAGGCCCTCTATGAGGTGGATTGATTCAGTGACTGGGGTAATCGGGATGGGTATCTGAGACAGTGCGATTGGCACAGGACAGAGCAGAGTTTAGGGCTGTTGTACATAGATAGGGTCGCTATGAGTCACAAGCGACTCGATGGCATATAACAACAACCACAATAACATATCTGTTATATTTCTTGCTCTTAGGGTTCTATTTTACCTTTTATAATAACATATTCCTGAACTGAAACGCTAAGGGATCTTTTGGCTTTGTTTTCGTCCCTAGTGAGTGTCAGCAGAGGGGACTTGCCAGATGAATTGGGGGTCTCTGGTGCAGAATCTGCCAACATTTGGGTGTGCCAGAATTATAAATTACTGTTTTTAATTTGTTTTGTGAACACTGTGACACTGATGGTTACCCATGTTGGACAGTGTTTGGTGGAGCTCCCCGATTAAAACAATCTTGGAAGCAGGAGTGGCATCTGCTTCCAAAATATCTTGCCTCAGGAAACTCTATGAACCTGGAGAAAGGATGAAAGTAATACAAGCATTCAGGTCTTTTGTTCATAGGGTCTGTATGAGTTTCCTACAACTCAATGACACTTAACAACAACATTCTTGAACTACCTCCCTTAATCCCTATGCCCAACTCCCACTACCAATGTCCTCAAATTCCCCTCACAGTCTTTTTTTTTACATTCCTACCAAGTCATCTTTAACTTCTTTTTTTCACTCATATTTATGTTCAATTTATTAGCAAATTGCAGAAGTTAGTAAATCAGGTTCTGTAAAGGGACTCCTGTTAAGTACTCAACTACTAGCTAAAGGGTTGACAGTATGAGCTTACCCAGATGCATTTCAGAAGACAAATTTCCAAAATATCATAAGTATTAAAAACTCCATGCAGTATTTATGCTCTATGAGGTCGTTCAAGAATATGCAATGCTAATCCACTAAGGAAAAATAAGTAGGGTCTAAGATCAAGAATTATAACTGATAGAAGAAATTGAAAGATCATGAGAACCTGTATATATGTTAAGAGTGATATATTAGTCATCTGATTGTTTTTCCTAACTTCTCTAGTGACTCCACTTAAGAATCCTCCAATGACTTCCTATAAATATGAGGTTGTGAAGATGACTGCTGACCTCCATTAACTTCATGAGGGCTAGGAGAATCTTCACCAATAGAATCATCAGCTCAAGATCAATTTCTATGAAATGAGACATTCCCTTCATGCTCCAAATCCTGTCCACAAGTCCTGGCACCAGCTGAACTTCTCACAGTACTCTACTTCTTTTTTTTTTTCTTCTTCTTCTTGGTTCATTAATTCATTGTGATAGCCACACAGAACTCAGAACATGCAGAAGAGGCAATATTCATAATTATATGGTTTGTTAAGGCAATAATACATTACAATTCAGGATCTGAAATAACTCTAGGAATAGACATCTGTGTCTAAAAGCAGGCCTCTTTTGGGCCCCCAGCTACATGACCTGACCTGTGCCCTGATCAGACAAGTTAGAAAGTTCTTTTCAGCTTTGACAGACTAGGTACCCCAAAACACCCTACTTTGCCAGTAAGCCTTTGGTCTGAGGACACACAGCTATCTTGCTCCATGGCCCAGATAGCCTGTGGCTCTGTCTTGTGTCCGTTACCTGATTCTGCTGCCTCTACTGCTGCCATTGTTCAGCATGTCTCTGGTGTGATAGCATTTCATCTACCAGATTAAATGCAAGATCTTAAATCCACAGATGTACTGTGCTGCTGGTTCTTCTTTCTCGATGATTACAAGATTTTCCTCTCCTTCCCTTAAATGGTTCATTTTCAGTCCAACACGATGGTGGCAAGAAGCTGTGCTGCAGTCCCTTAGGCATGCGGTTCAAATACACCAGTTGCTTTGCGGGAGGATGGATAATCTCCTCCCACATGACTAACTGCCTCTATAAACCTGCCAGATGGGTCAGCTATGGGTTGATTCCGTCTTGACAGTACACAACAACAACAATATATCTTTTTTTTTTTAAGGTCAGAAGCTGTGCTGCCGTCCCAAAGGCACACAGTTCAAACCTGCTAGCTGCTTTGCAGGAGAAGGATGGGCAATCTCTTCCCTTGTGGAGGAGGTAACTGCCTCTGAAAACTCACTGGATGGTCAGCTATGGGTTGGTTCTGACTTGATGTCACACAACAACAACAACACTCCCTATGAAAATCTCATGTACTTTATTTACATTACCAGAAAGCTATCCAGTCCTCGTGGTGGTCCACATGGCTCTCATCCTTGGTAGCTGTACTCTTTCACTTGGTGAGAATCCCAAGGTTCATGACTAGAAGAGCTTTATAAAATAATTTCCTGCACCCCTTTTTCCCTACCAGAGGGAAAGACAAGTCTTGATCTACCATTCTCTCACTTGTCTGAATTCTATTGCTTTTTCTTCACTTCAGCCAAGTTTTTTCTTCACTTTAGTCATCATTGTTTCTCCAAATGCAGTGTGTAACTGTCCCAGAGACTCCCTATTGTTCTTTCTGATGAGCATACACACTCTCTTTTTTACTTTCTTCATCTTTGCTTTGACATTTCAATATTAAGAGATAATTTCCCCAATAAACTTCACTAATCATCTTCCTACATAAAACAGCATCACCATGGCAGTCATTTTTCTTCTTCATGCTGCTTTAATATTTCCAACGGACATACTACACATTAATAATTTTTAGGCTTATTGTTCATCTCCTCTGTATAACTGAAGTGCCTTAAGGCATGGTTTGCGTTTACTTTTCTATACTAGTCCTAACAATTAATATAGGCATGCAGTAGGTTGTTGTCCACTATAGAGTCAGAACTGACTCATAGCTGATCCTCTGGCTGGTTTTCAAAAGCAGATAATCACACAGGAAGAGACTACCCTGTCTCAGAGTGGCTGGTGGCCTCGAACTGTACGCCTTCAGGATTGCAGTGCAGCTTCTTGCCACTAGGCGAGACCGTGAAAAAATAAGTGTATGTGTGGGTGTCCAACTGATTATTTCACTTTTATTTTTATATTAATTCTAAACTGATCTCTCCCTTTTACTTATGAATTAGCTTTTGTTAAGATCAACAGTAATTTCTGCCTTGTTCATTCTCATCTAGCTTTGCCTATCAGCAGATTTTGACAGACTACTAACAATGTCTTGGAATCATTCTCTGGTTTCTGAGATGTTCCTGCCTCCCTAGTCACCAGAGATTCAAGTCATCTCATTCCTGCTGAGAATTGTATTTCCCTTCTGATATTTGGAATCAGAATCTAGAGCCTACCAAGGTTCCCCGATAGTCTTCATGTATATGTTAAGGACCACTGGAGAGCTACAGAAATCACCCGGGGATCTTGTTAAATTCAAGATCTGGATTCACTGAATAAGGAGTAGAAACACAACTTTTCAACACAGGATCAAACCAGAACGAACCACTTTGAACCTCTTGTAGCCATTTCTTAGTCTCATCAATTCTCTTGTATCATGCAACCCTAAGTCATGGAATTCTTATGAGACCTCACCTGAGCCCTCTTCTCTTTTCATTTTTTACTTTCTTTCAGATGATCAAGAATTCTCTTCAGCTTTAAATTCTGGTTACTGTTGATGAAGGAGTCTTAATGGATAGTCGTGAAGACATTTGGTTGCTAATCAAAAGATCAGAGGCATAAATCCACCAGCCTTTTCTGTCTGCCTCCAGAAAAATTTAATCAGCCTTAGAAACCATGAGATTTCTAAGCAGAGCAGTTCTACTCTGTCAGACAGTGTCCTTTGGGGTCAGAAGCTACTCATAACAATAGATTTTGGTTTTGGTATTGCTAATTGTGTCCTAGATCTAATCCTGCTGTAACAGAGGTACTACAAGTAGATGGCTTTAACAAACAGAAATTCACTCTCTGGTGGCAAGAATCTGTGCTACAATATCAAAGGCACGCAGTTCAAATCCACTAGCTGCTCCACAGGAGAAGAATGGGCAATCTCTTCCTGTGTGATTAACTGCCTCTGAAAACCCACCACAGGGTCAGATATGGATTGGTTCCTACTTGATGGTACACAACAACAGTTTAGGAGACGTTGTTTTTGTTGTACGCCATTGAGTGAGAACAGATTCAAAGATGACTTTGCAGAGACTTATCTGAGGCTGCAAATTGCATGAGAGAAAATTGTTCATCTTTCTCTTGTGGAGCAGCTGGTGGATTTGAACCTCCAGCTTTTGGGTTGGCGGTACAATTCCTAGGCCACCAGAACTCCCTTTGGAATGGATAGAGAATGATATAATGTGGTATATGTAGATTTTGGAAGAATAACTGTAAAAAGTTCTGTTTGATATATTTTTGAGGAAGGATACGAATAAAAGCTCCTGCACCCAACCCAGCCAAGCTGATCAACCAAGTCAATCAGTGGAGTGTGATGAACTAGAGATCCATTTTCCACATTCTATACAGGCCATGGTCTTTGCAATCACTTGGTATGCATCAGAGAGTTGTACAATGACCAAGGAGGATAGAAGGAGAATTGATGCCTTTGAGCTGTGGTGCTGGAGAAGAGTATTGAGAATACCATGGACTGCTAGGAAAACAAACAGATTTGTCCTGGAAAGGGTTAGACCTGGTGGCTCCTGGGAGGCAAGGATTCTGAGGCTCCATCTAACATACTTTGTTGTGAGGAGAGACTGGTCCTTGGAGAAGGACATCATGCTTGGGAGGGTGGAGGGACGGTTCAGGAAGGGAAGGCCCTCTATGAGGTGGATTGATTCAGTGACTGGAATAATCGGGATGGGAGTGTCAGAGACAGTGCGATTGGCACAGGACAGAGCGGAGTTTAGGGCTGTTGTACATAGGGTTGCTATGAGTCGCAAGCGACTCGACGGCACATAACAACAACAACAACATATGGAATTCATTCATGCTTCACCCACACAGAGCACATAGCCAGCAAGAGTGTGTCAAAGCTAAAGCTACTAATCATGTCCACATCTACCCCCATAGCTCTGTGTCCTATTTATCTGTCTACCCTTTAACTTGATTTCTTTTCTTTTTTCTTACTTCCTTATATCATGTATTTGCTTGACAGCTGCACTTTTTTTTTTATTTAACTTTTTAAACTTTTATTTATTCTGCCTTCCTTTACATTCTTGATTGTAAGTTTCAAAAGAACAGGCAATCTGTTTCATTGTCCTTGTTCTGAAACAGGTGTTAGCATTCAGCAGTCACCCAATAGATAATGTAATTATGTGACTTCCAAAACATCAAGTTGAACAGAATCCATTTCTTAATTGAGGGATCCAGTGAATAGGATGACTATTGTAAAGAAGAATCTGTAATATTATCTTTTCTTGACTGGAAAATAACAACTAACCAGTCCCTCATATTTCTTTTTTTACTTTTATTTCCTTGTTGTGTACCATTGAATCTGATCTGACTGGCACAGGAGGAGATTGCCTTTCGTTCTCCAGTGGAGCATCTAATGGATTGGAACCACATGCTATTCTCTCACTTTTTGAGATCTACGTCCCTATGCTATCCTATCTCTTGTAGTAGAGCAAACTACTGCCCTCAATCTATACAATGCCGCCCAGGGAATATGAACAAAGACACAGCCAAGGACCTCACTCATCATAAGGCTTTAGTGGAGGTGACCTCACCCAGCCTGGTGTCTGGAGCCTTGCTGCCTGCTCTGCTGGTTCCAATTCAAAAGATCGTGAGCTAATTTCCAATTATGCTATTTATGAGGATCGATCCAGCTACAACCCTCCAGAACTTAAGAGGCCCCATGCTGGCTCCGCTCAGCTGTGACAATGTACCCAATAGCTACTGCAGGTTTTACTAAATTACGAAGCAAATGTCAAGCTTTCTTTGCATTATCAGACATACATCTTACATGGCCTCTTTATTGGCTTTTTATATCTGGAGGGGGTCTTAATAGGATGAAAGGAAGGCTTGCTAGGTGCAAATGAGTGCTGCTCGACTATTTAAAGGCACATTTAATTAAACTGGATTCATTGCTTGCATGGGGCAAGTTAAATGCAAACTAAATAGATGGAGTATGATTACATATTATTAAGAAGAGAGACAGCTCTGGAGACCAAATTCTTTTAACACAACATTAAACTGAGCTCATTTCATATGCACAGTTTAGCGCCGGCCTATAAGGAGAACATGTTTTTGAGAAAATCAGCAGAATGGTTATGAGCTCTAAACAGCTTTTAATAAAATGCAATGTTTCAGGGAAGAAGCAGCTTCTAAGCTTCACTTAAATATGCTAATTAAAGAAAATGAAGTTTCCCACTGATCCCAGATTTTCTTTGTTTTCTATTTTCCTTCTACTTTTTTTGTGTTCTCCTCACTCCAGTTACTTTTTACTTTATTCTATAAACTCCCAGAAACACTCCATATTCCTTGTAGAAAGGATATTTGGACTTAGTAAGAGTTGAGACAGAAAACAAACAATAAAAACAATTCACGTCTGTTGAACTGATGACTCAACTCAAATTGAGTCTAGTGTCTTGTCTAATGTCCGTAGATTAAAAGAACTGTGATCGTTGGGTTGGCATCTAGATCTTTTTGACCAAATGGTTCCCCCAAGTTTGTCCATAATGATAAAGTTGTCTTCTGTTGAATGTTCATACTGGGACCTTTTAGACATCACTTGCCCAATAGGTGTTGGTATCTCCTTTTCACAGGTACTTGAAAGGACAAGCAGCTTGCTCAGTGCCACCTATTATAAGTGATTTTGTTAGTATTCAAACTCAGATATGAATTCTGCACTCCTTCCCTAACCGTAACAATGTCTGCAATTTACATCTGGTTCTTCTTGATAGTTGTGCCAATGGCATGCATGAAGTATAGCAACCTTAACTTTGCTGTCCCTTCCAGATGAGACCCTTCAATAATTATGCTCCACTAAACAAGTGTCGCTCAAGAGCTGCTCAAAGTGACAGGTGTCTTCTACCTCTGAGACAGATGTGTTACCTCAGCCATTATCTTAAATTTGGAGATGAAACATAAGTAATACAAGTTCGTTATTTCTTTCCTTTCATATGCATGATTGTAGGTTTTATTGTCTAGCATATATTTGTATAGAGCCAAGATACTAATACTGTCACCCTTTCAAGTTCCTGCTCTCCTAACTTCATAAGCAATGTGAAGTCCCCAATTTGGTGTAACCAAGATCTAAAAAAGCCAGTGCTTGCTCTGGCAGCACATAGTAAAATTTACATTTAGTAAAATTGGAATGATACAGAGAATGATACATGGCCTCCACACAAGGACGACAAGCAAATTCATGAAACGTTTCATGCTTTTTCTAAAACATCCTCCACGTCCCCCCAAAATAACAACCAAACACAATAGAAGAATAAACAAGAATCACGGTACATCTACAATATACCAGACCATCATTTAGAGGAGACACGTTATTTTCTTATGACATTTAATCCTAAAATACTGCTTTTGCCAAATAACAAAATCAAAGCAAAAGAAGATATGAAGATTTCCTACAGACTCCTAAGTATTGGGTGATACAATTGAAATTTTTGCCTCTGAGCTTGAACTACAAAACCTTCACGTTCTCTGTTAGGGGATGTGGTTGTTGTTGATTGCCTTCAAGTCAAACACAACTCATAGCAACCCTATGAACAGAAGGCCTGAAGCCCCTCTACAACTATCTACGTTTATCAAAGTTCATAGAGTTTCCAGAGGCATGTTGTTTAAGAAGTGAATGCCACTCCTGCTTCTAAACCTGTCATAGTATGTTATTGTGCCATTGAGTTGCCTGTGATGCATAGCGACCCTATGTACAGCAGCTCTGAACCCTTCCCTGTCCTGAGCCAGTCTCATTAATTCGGACACACCAACCCCCATCACACTAGTTACTGTATCAATCCATCTCATCCAGGGTCACCCTCCCTTATGATGTACATCCACCCTTTCAAGCATGATGTCCTTTTCCAAGGGCCACTCTTCTCTGGTCATGTGCTCAAAGTAAGTGAGGTGGAGCTTCAAAATCCTAGCCTCCAAAGAGAGTTTATAGTATATAACATTAATTGTTTTCTCTAAGATAATATATGTAATTTGTGAATATATAGATATAAGTATTGAAAGAAGAGTCATTAACAATCCATCTTACACAGAGGACACAACATTGCTTGCAGAAAGTGAAGAAGGCTTTAAGTACTTAATGCAGAAGATCAAAGATTATAGCCTTCAATGTGTGTTACATCTCAACATGAGGAAAATAAAAATCCTCACCCTGGATCAATAAGGCAACATCATGATTGAGAAAATTCTGAAGTTGTCAATGACTTAATTTTATTGTATCTACAATCAGCAGCATTGCTACCTACAGTCAGAAGATCAAGAGACATATTTCATTGGGAAAATCTGCTGTCAAGGATCTCTTCAAAATTCTAAAGTGCAAAAATATCAGTTTAAAGACTAAGATATGTCTAATCCAGGCCATGGTAATTTCAATTGCTCCCTATGCATCTGAAAATTGAACAATGAATAAGGATGACAGAAGAACGGGTGTCTTTCAAATAGGGTGTTGATGAAGACTTTTGAATATACTGCAGACTGACAAAAAGCAAATTTGTCTTGAAGGGAATGCATCCACTGTGCTCATTACAAGTAAGGAGAGTGAAACTTAGTCTCACTTGCTTTGGGCAAATTTTCAGGAGGAACAAGTCCTTTGAGAGACCCCTTATGCTGGAAAGGACAGAGGGTCAGTGAAAGAGAGGAAGAAACCCAGTAAGATGAACTGACACAGCAAACCACAATGGGCAGGACAGAGCTTATGAAGGTGGTACATGATCCCTCTCCCTAAAGGTTCAGATCTGTAGTTTATTGATTGGGTAGCTATGAGGCAGAGTTGACTCAAAGACACATAACAGCATAAATTCAAAAATACATATTTTAAGAACTGACGTGCGAAGCATCTTACTTACAACCCTTAAATTTTTTATGTATCATCAAGACATTTCTGACTCACAGCGATTTTATCGGTCAGAGTAGAACTTCTCCACAAGGTTTCCAAAGCTGTATTCTTCATGTAGCAGGAGAAGGATGGGCTAGCTCCTCTTGTGCAATTAACTGCCTCTGTAAAGCTGCCGAGGGCCAGCTATGGGTGGGCTCTGATGTAAAGGCACACAACAGCAACAATCTTTATAAACACAAATGGCCTCATCTTTCTCCCATGGAGCAGCCAGTGGTTTTCCAACCACCAGTACTTTATCCACCATACCACCAGGGTCCCTTCACATCCTTAGTAGCTTGCTCTTAATCTCATTTCACAGAGGGACAATATGTTTGAATGGAATGTAGCTTCCATTTGAGCTAGTATATCCCTGATACCCAAACCTATCAAGGACTCAGGAGCAAGTCATGCTGGATACAGGCTACTCCTGGCAATGGTCAGAAAGCCAGACCAGGGCTGCATCAGAGCCTCCCTTGAAAGAGTTTTAGTGGTAGATTTGGTGCATCAAGTGCCCCTGCAGACTGTAAACCAAATAAGAAATTAAATTATATGCTGTATTAAAGGCACCAACACAGTCAATAAGAGTGATTTTATTTTTACATGGGAGGCTTACAGCCCTTTGACTTTTATTGTAAGAAAATGTACCATCCACCAGATCTGAGTGTAGCCTTAAAGAATCCTTATGAAGGAGCCTACATATTTTTCTATGAATGTGCCTGTAAATACTTAAAGAATCAGGAGGGTGATCTAGGATTGGGGAGTGCATTGCTAGAGATATTTATCTTGGGAAGTTCAGGATCTACTAGAACTCTCTTCTAAATTCATATGAGGATGTAAGAAGTAAAGAGAACAGCTGCTTTTAACTAAACTGCCGAACCAGGTATTTGCTATGTGAAGTGATGTAGGAAATGATTTCTTCCCATCCTCCTTAAATAAATTCAGTAAAGCTATTTGGTGGCAAACAAATGAAAGACAGAATGTCTTATGGCTCCTTCCGTGCTGTGTGCCCTTTACATTTCTGGTGGGGACTGGCCATCTACCTTCTTAGAAAGATGTATCCTCTGACTTCAGTGTCTTTTTTTGCAGGAAGGTTTGTGAGAGTAAGACACTATTTAACACAAGGGAAAGATATGTAAAGAAAGAGATTTTACATTTCTTCCAGGAACACTGGTAACCATTCTTCTCTTTTTATTTGCAAGGGTTTCTCATTGTTTCTGAAATACTGAATGACCTTCAACTCAACCCATGTTTTAAAATTCCCACTTGTTATTCTATAATAGATCCAGCATCTTTATCCCTATAAATCTTCCTTTATCTCCTTGTCTTCCCTGACATTCTTTATTCTATGTACCAATGAGACTTGTGAATGACTCTGTTATATTATTTATCATATTTCACTGCTAATATTTATTATAATTATAATAATAATAGTATAAAATGTATTTTGTACTTATTGTTGTTACTTGAGAGGTACATTTTTCAAGTATGTGGTAGAATAAAAATATTTTTGTCAATGTATCTTAAGAGTCACATATAACTTTCTTCATAGCATTAGTGCTCAAAAATATCTTTACATTGAGGAAAAAAAAACCTACAAAACACCTTTGCTAGGCCAATCCTTTCAAGGTTAGCCACAGAGCTCATCATCTCAAAAGGATAATATTGGCTGCAATTAATCCATTATCTATTATAACCAAGGCCAAGTGCCTTGTCAGTTATAGATATTATAGATGAAAAGAGTATGGTTCAGAGGTATGTGAACCTCTCCAAGTTCAAACAGCTGGCAACAGATGGAGTAATGATCTAATGGTATTACGTTAATGACAGTCTGGCTTAGTTGCAAAGTCTTTGCTCTTATCATCTTATTTTTCTCTCTTCTTTGTTCATTTGTTCAACTCATATTGAATGGATATTTCCTTTGCTTTCGCAGTACAGCTGGACGTGTAAACATTCTGGGTTGCATCCTTAAGTATCCCTGACTTCCTCAAGCTCACAGAATGGTAGAAGGGAGTCTCTAAAGCAGCAAAAAGTAAGGAACTCAATACAATCTAACTTGACAAGGGGCTCTTATCTTAAATTTACTAATACTTTCTTTTAAAGAGTAAAAAAAAAACCCTCTGAATCGATACGCAGCAAGACCATAAAAAGATTCTTCTTGTTTCACTACTTTTTCGTCTTGAGAAATAGCCCCAATTCCTTTACAATGTCTTCAGGCTTGGGGAAGATCAAACTAAAGAGGTTATGATGGGGCTGCTCATTATCCTAGGCCGGCTCGCCTGTCTCCTGCTCTAATTGCTAGCTTTCCTGGGCAGAAATCGTTTCAAGCTGCATGCTCTGCACTTTCTCCCTCTTTTTAATAGCATCAGATTTGAAATAGACATACACTGAAGCAGAGTTGGTGGAAGTATTATAGAAGCCCGGTAGGATATATTTGCATATTTATGAAAATCGTTTACCTTCTGCTATGACAATAACAAATGTTCACAATCTCAGCAGTTTGTTCACTTTGTTTGAGGGAAGAACCAGGGGTATATTAGAAATTTTAAAAAGACTTTTTTGGGGTAACTAGAGCATGATTTCATTTTCCCCAAAGGTGTTATTCTGAGATTTGGAAGCAAAATATCTCATGCTAGAATGGCCCTTTCTGGGTCATGAAAATGACAGAAAGTCTTAGAACTTTCCCCAAAATATGCTCAAATTTAAGTCAAATTTCCCCAAACTTAGTCCAACAGGTCTACATTTGTGACTTAGATTAAAAAAATTACAATCATTGCCTTTTTAAAAAAGTAGTTACCTTTTAAACAATTTTCTCCCTCCTCTGTTTCAGTGCAGTATACATTATTGAACCCATCTTACTCAGTCTCTCCCCAACCCCAAGGACAGTCCCATTCTACAACAGTGGCATCATGTAATATTTGTCCTTTTGTGACTGGGATATTTCGCTCAGCATAATGTTCTCCAGAGTCAACCATTTTGAATAATATTGCTTGAGTTCCTTATTTTTTAATGCAGCATAGTATTCCATTGTGCGAATACACCACAGCTTCTCTAGCCATTCGTTTGTTGATGGGCACTTAGGTTGTTTCCAACTCCTTGCTATTGTGAACAAAGCTGCAATAAACATGGGTGTGCATATATCTGCTTGGATGTCAACTATGGCCTCTTCAGGTTATATTGCCAGTAGTGGAATTGCTGGGTCAAATGGTATCTCTATTTGCCACTTTTTGAGAAAGCGCCATTACTGCTTTCCACAGGGGTTGCACCATTTTACACTCCCACCAACAGTGAATCAGGGTTCCAGTTTCTCCACAACCTCGCCAGCATTTGTTGCTTGCTGTTCTGTTAAATTTTGCTATTTTGACTGGGGTGAAATGATATCTCATAGTTGTTTTAATTTGCATCTCTCTTAGGGCTAGGGATTTTGAGCATTTCTTCATGTGTTTGTTAGCCATCTGAATGTCGTCTTCGGTGAAATGCCTGTTCATATCCTGGGCCCATTTTTCTATTGGATTCTTTACCTTTATCTTGTTGTGGTGCTCAAGTATTTCATAAATTCTGGATATAAGTCCCTTATCTGATATGGTATTACCGAATACTTTTTCCCAGTCAGTGGCTTCCCTTTTTACCCTACTGGAGAAGTTTTTGGATGTGCATAGGGATTTGAGTCTTAGAAGGTCCCATTCATCTATGTTATCTTCTCCTGGTTGTAGCTTTTCCAGGATACTGGGAAGACTGTTTATGTTGTGGATTAGGACTTCTAGTGTTGTTCCTAGCTTTTCTGTAATGAAGTTTATAGTCCTTGGTGGAGGGGACCTGGGGGAGGGTTTGTAAAACAATGAAAGAATCCTTTCTTTTACTTTTCCATAATTTTTGACTCATGTACTTATAACTTGTTAGTTAAATTTGTGTCTTCTAGGTTGCAACACCCCCATGATACATCTTCAAGGATATGAACATGTACGGCCAAGCACAATCAATAAGAGTGCATCTAAATTCCAAAATCAATCTCCATAATAGTCTATGTGTTTCCTACTGCCAAAGGGGCCCTTTAGAATAGTGAGAGAAGATCTTCACCCTGAAACCCACAGCGTCCCTTTTCAGCAGGAAGTAGCTAAGAGAATATGCCATCCCCTTTTCCTTATGAATCAGGGTAAAGTCTCTCTCAGGGAGGAGTGATAGGGAATGGCAAAGGACACACCGACAAAGGAGATTAATCAGAACTGACTTTGAAAAGCACTGTGGCAATTGGACAATTAAAACAGACATTCGGATGGCGGGGAAGAAGAACAAACTGGGGAGGAGGGTGGAGAGAATGGTGCAGCAATGAAGGAGTGAAAGCCCAGAATCCCTGTGAATGTTCATTGAAACTAATAAAATTTAATAATAATAAAAAACGTAGTTACCTATGAAAGTATGAGATTCAAATCCACCAACTGCTCCATGGAAGAAGGATGGGCAAACTCCTTCCATGTGATTTACAGCCTCTGAAAATCTGCTGGAAGGTCAGCTATGAATCAGTTCTGACTCAACAACATGCAGCAACAACAATCACTTATGACAAACCTATCAGCCTCCTAAAGTCGTATTAAACTTTCTGAAAGTCTTTACAAACATCTTCCTAAAGGTATTACGCAAAGGATCCAAAGCTGAATCACCAATAGTTAATTTGTAACTTATTTCTAAGACTGAAGATTTCAGAAAATCTTTTGATGAGAAAGATGAAGAGAACAGTGGCATTAATGACACTAAAATTGTATGTTTGTTTAATGCATACATTTTCTGTAATGTTGAGATACTTTAATAAGCACATGATCCCCACGTAGAAAGGGCAAAATGACATGTTAGAAAGAGCGAGATTTTAAAGTTAAATTAAACTGGAGTCCAAATTACAATTCTGTATTTAGTTGCTGTAGTCAATGGGGGAAACGTACAAATAGATGAATAAAACAAACAAAAATGACTCTTACTTTATTGAGCCCCAGTTTCAATGGCTGTAACATGAGAGCTTGCTTTTGTTGTTAGTTGCTGTCAAGTCAGCTTTGACCCATGATGTCTTTAAGTATAACAGAATAAAATAAATAAAATAAAATAAAATATTTTCTTGTCCTGACCTTTCTTCATGACTACTGGTATGTTTGAGTCCATTGTCACAGCTATTGTACACATCTAAAATGGAGACATGCATGTCTATCTTACATAATTCTGTGAAATGACAAATAAATTTGAAATAGCTTTAGACTCATAGTGCTCAGAAATGCTAGTAGAGGTGCAGTAACTTTCTCTCTTAAAAAAAGTGTGTTCTATTCATTGCTGTGTTGTGATAAAGATATTGTTGTTGTTGTTGTTATGTACCATCGAGTCGCTTGCGACTCATAACAACCCTATGTACAAGAGCCCTAAATGCTGTTCTATCCTGTGCCAACCTTGCCGTCTCAGACACATTCATTTCCACCACCCCACTCACAGAATTGATCCATCTCATCGAGGGTCTTCCTCTCCTGCATCGTCCCCCCACTCTCCCAAACATGATGTCCCTCTCCAAGGACCAGTCCCTCCTTGCAACATGCCCAAAGTATGTCAGACGAAGCTTCAGAACCCTTGACTCCAGGGAACATTCTGGCTTCACCCTCTCCAGGACAAACCTGTTTGTTCTCCTAGCAGTCCATTTTATATTTAACACTCTTCTCCAGCACCACAGCTCAAATCCCTAGTCACTGTCCAACTCTGTGATGCATAGCAGGTAATTGCAAAGACTATAAGCCTGGAACAGGCTCACCTTAGTCTCCAGCCTGACGTCGTTGTTCTTCAGTACTCTTGAGAGGTCCCTCACAGCTGATTTTCCCAATGCAATTCATCTCCTGATTTCCTGGCTGCTGTTACCAAGAGTATTGACTGTGGAACCAAATAAACTAAAACTGTTAACTATCTCAGTCTCTTCACCATCCATAACGATGCTGCCAATTGGCCCAGTGGTGAGAATCTTTGTTTTCTTGATGTTGAGCTTCAATCCATATTGAAGACTGCAGTCCTTGACCTTCTGCAGCAAGTGCTTCAGGTCCTCCTCAGTTTCAGCAAGCAGGATTGTTTCATCTGCATAACGTGGTTGTTGATGAGTTAAAACCCTGTGACTAGTTGTATTATTGTTGTTGTTGTTAGGTGCCATCAAGTCTAGTGTGACTCATAGTGACCCTATGAACAAAAGATCCAAACCCTATTCTGTCCTGTGCCATGCTCACACTTAGTGATACACAAGAACCTATTGCAGCAGTCACTATGTCAATCTACCTGTTTGGGGGTGTGCCTCTCCTTTGTCAATGCTCCATCCTTTCCAGTATCATGTCCTTCTCCAAAGAATAGGCCCTCCTAGCAACACACCCAAAGCATGTGAAGTCTCATCATTCTTGCCTCCAAAGAGCACTCAGGCTGCACCCTCTCTGAAACATACCTGTTTGCTCTCTTGGCTGCCCATGGGATGTTCAGTACTCTTCTCCAACACCACAGTTCAAAGGAACAAATTCTTCTTCTGTCATCCCTATTTGTTGCCTAGCTCTCACTTGCATAGCAAATGATTTAAAAGACCACGGCCTTAATCAGATACACCTTAGTCCTCAAACTGACATCATTACTCCTCAATAGTTTGGAGAAGTCCCTAACTGAAGATTTTTCTAGTGCAGTGTGTCTATTTCCTGACTGCTGGTATCAAGGATGGATCCAAGCAACAGGCTCCTCTCCATCCATCGTCATGTTGTTCATTGGTCCAGTAGTAAGAATTTTTCTTTTCTTCACATTGAGATGCAATCCATACCAAAGGCTTCATTCCTTGTTCTTCTGCAACAAGTGCTTCAAGTCCTCCCCACTTTCAGCAAGCAAGGTTGTGTCATCAGCATAACAGGTAATTGATGGCTTTCTCTCCATAGAGTCCAGCTTCTCAGATAATTTGCTCAGCATACAGATTGAATAGATTTGGAGAGAGAATACAATCCTGCCACACTCTCTTCTCAATTTCAAACCATGCAGTGCTCCCCTGTTCTATTTGTACCCTAGTTTGGGTACAATTAAATGCTCTGGGATTTCCCTTCCTCTCAATGTCAGCCACAATTTGTTATGATCCATACAGTAAAATGCCTTTGCGTATTCAATAAAGCATAAATAGATATCCTTCTGCTATTCGTTACTTTTCACTAGGATCCATCTGCCATCAGCAGTGACATCCCTTGTGCCATGGCCTCTTTTAAATCCTGCTTGAACTTCTGGCAGTTCCCTATCTATGTACGATTCTAGCCATTTTTGAATGATCTTCAGCAGTATTTTGCTTGTATGTGATATTAATGGTATTGTTCAATAGTTTCTTTATTCAGTTGGGTCACCTTTCTTTGGGAATGGGAATAAATATGGTCCTCTTCCAATCTGGTGGCCAGACAGCCGTCCTCCAGATTTCCTAACATAGACTGGTGAGTGCATCCAATATTGAGAAGCTCAATATTGGCAGTCAAAATTGGGCCATGGGCAGACTCTGGGTCAAATCATTAATTACTCATAAGCAAGTTGAAATTGAAGCAAAAAAATTAAAATAAGTCCACAGGAACTAAGATACAATCTTGAGCCAATTCCATCTGAATTTCGAGATCATATTAGGAATAGATTTGAGGCATTTGAACACACTAGTTGAATTAGTCTCCTAGAAATACTGTGAAAAATGATGATACGTACAGCAACCTAAAACCTGGAAGGTTATGGTTCACAATTCCATAGGCCAGAAGACTGAAATCAAGGCCATGCTCTGGTGATTCAGAAGGCTCTGGAGGAGGATCCCTCCTTGCCTTGTCCAGCTTCCAGCAGACACAGGAGTTACCTGACTTGTGGTGCAACATTACAATCTTTCTCTTCATTATCATATATGTGGCCCTCTGCTTTCTCCTCTTTTGTGTTATAAGAACAGTTGAGTAAAGCAACACCCTATTGAATATATTTTTTAAAAATTTTCTATTAATCTATTTACAAAACTCTAATCCATTGTTTTTAAGAACAAATCCTTTCAATTTCCCTCACTCCCCAGCCCTCAAATTGTACAACCCCGTGATTAACTCCCCCTTCCCCTGCACATCCTCATCCCTCTGCTTCCACCCTCTCCCATCCCTCTTGGATCCTTATATTCATTCTACAATAATGGTTTTATACAATATTTAACCTTGTGGTACTGAGTTGGTTCACTCAGCATAATGTTCACCAGTCCCTCCCAAGTTAGGTAATAATTTACAAAATCGTGTGAATGTACCATAATTTCTCAATCCATTCATTTGTGGTTGGACAATTGGGCTGTTTCCATGTTCTTGTGATGGTGAATAAATCTGCTATGAACATTGGTGTACAGTTCTCAGTTTGTGCCTCAGGTCTCGTTTTCTCAGGGTATATTCCAAGTAGTGTAATAGATGGATCATATGGAATTTCTATGTTCAGCTTTTTGAGGAATCACCAAACTGCTTTCCACAATGCTTGTACCATTTTACAATCTCACTAACAATGTATAAGAGTTCCTTTCTTGTCACATCCTCTCCAACATTTATTACTTACTGCCCTGTTATACTTCTGGGGGGAAAGAACTGCTCTCTAGCTTGACCACATAAGACCTTTTATGTCAAGCAACAGGGAGATTCTGGGCATCTTGATGGAGGCAAGAAGCCACTTCCAGAAGGGAACAACAGGCTTCTTGAATGGATTTTGAGAAGACTAAAGTAGTTATGAAATGCTGAACTGTTTTAATAAGAATCCATCACTTCATTTCTTGGTATGTTGATGGTTTTGTTGTTGTTCAGTGCTATCAAGTAGCTATGAACTTGTAGCTGACCCACTAGTGAATTTTCAGAGGCTGCCAATCACATGGGAAGTGCTCATCTTTGTCAGAGGAGCAATCATTTCTTAACCCATTCAGTCTCCAAAACTCCCTTATCTTAGTATAAGCTTTTACTGATTTAAAGACTGACTATGCATGATCTTTTTGTTATTTTTGTTGGTATTTGCTGTCAGGTATGCTCTGATTCACTCATGGCACTCACTTTAGATTTATCAGAACAAAATATTGTTTAGGTCTGGGCCACATTCATGGTAATCAGTATATTTGAGTGCATTGTTGAGGCTATTACATGATACATGAGATTTCCATAAGTTAATTTTTGGTTGTAGATCCCTAGATATTTCCTACTGGTCTATCTTACTCAAGAAATTCTGCTGTAACCTGTCCACTGTGGCTGACCTGCTGGTATTTGAAATACAAGTAGCACAGCTTCTGGTATCACAGCAACCTGTTTGTCATCACAGTCCAACACACTGACAGAGGGGTGGTGATGCCTTTAATTCAGAGCATTTGGGTGTTAGCCCTGTGCCTTTTGCTTGTTTTAGCTACATCTCTGCATGCTCAGGCCTATCATATTCTTCCCCAAATAGAGTACATGGTTGAGTACAGAAGATTCGGGAAGTCGTTATCATTAAAAAGCAAAAAGATCACTTTGTTCTAAGATGTCACTTGGAAGACAAAGGTATGTCTAACCCAAGCCATGATGTTTTCAATCACCTCTTATGCATATGAAAGCTGGACAATAAACAAAGAGAAATAAAGAAAAATTTATATGTTTGTATTATCTCTGGGATTGGCAAAGAATATTGGATATAATGTCAGAAGAATAAGCAAATCTATCCTGGGGGAAGTGTGTCCAGAATGCTTCTTAGAAGGAAGGAAGGTGAGACATCTCACTTACTTGGGACATGTAATCATGAGGGATTGGTATCTGGGAAGGGCATCATGGGTGACAAAGGGGAGGGCCAGGAGAATGGTGCAGACTCACAACAAGATGGGTTGACCCAGCTGGCTGCAACAGAATGACATAGGGTCTCTGTGAGTCAAAAGTGACTCAACAACACTTATCACTCTTCGAGTATACAAATATCCATAGTTTTATCTTTCAGTTGCCTTTATAAATAAACCAATATAGAAAGAACTTCTCACTCTTCAGGGTTAGTCTGAGATCACTCATCTCATTTGCATGACTGACCTCTGCTTGAACTCATTTCTCTGGAAATGAATGTTTAGTGCTCTACTAATTCAACTTGGAACGTAATTGAAAGACTTCAACAAATGAGGAAAATTCTCATTTAAAGAGACTGAGGATATAATTCAAATGGGAGAGGAGAATCATTGATGATACGAGTTAATTGAGCACTTAACATGAAGTAACTTTACCTAGCATTAAGACCATAGCAATGATTGTGAGCATGGCTCAGGAGCCCGACCACATTTCCTTCTGTTGTGCAGAGGGTCACTATGAACAGAAACGAACTCAATAACATCTACTGGTAACAAAATATTTCAAAGAGTAAAAAAGCATCTGTTTGCATGTTAGTGACTACTAATTGGGAGAAAATTCAATTTTTAACATTTTCTCCATACTGGCTAATATGAAGTCAGTAAATGGTCATTTAAGATATTATATTTTCCATAATACCATATAGTATAATCTTCTTGTAACCCCAAATTCTAGGACTAAATAAAGGTTTACTGAGATTACAAGGTAATACATGCTCTTTCACTGTATCATTTTCTTGTATTTCTAAATTTTTGAGATCTCATTCTTGGACTCTTTGATTTCCTTACTCGCCTCCATAGTGATTGTGTTCATTCCATCGGCTAGTGATATCATTCATATGCTACTGGTACCAGATCCCTTGATCTTTCTGATGTTTAGTCATCTATCCACGTACCTACTCAATAGCCCCATTTGGATGCCTCATGTTGTTGTTGTTGTTGTTGTTGTTGTTGTTATGTCCTGTTGAGTCATTTGCGAGTCATAGCAACCCTATGTACAACAGCCCTAAACCCTGCTCTATCCTATACCAAACGCACTGTCTCCAATACACCCATCCCGATTACCCCCGTCACTGAATCAATCCACCTCATAGAAGGTCTTCCCCTCCTGCGCTGTCCCTCCAGCCTCCCAAGCATGATGTCCCTCTCCAAGGACCTGTCCCTCCTTGCAACATGCCCAAAGTATGTCAGATGAAGCCCTAGAATCCTTGCCTCCAAGGAGTAGATTGATTTAACCCTCTCCAGGATGAATCTGTTTGTTTTCCTAGCAGTCCATGGTACATTCAATAGTCTTCTCCAGCACCACAGCTCAAAGGCATCAAGTCTCTTTCTATCCTCCCTAGTCATTGTTCAACTCTCTGGTGCATAACAAGTGATTGCAAAGACCATGGCCTGTATCAGGCGCACCTTAGTCTCCAGAGAGACACCGTTGCTCTTGAGTACTTTAGAGAGGTCCCTAACAGCAGACTTTCCCATTGCAATACATTTTTTGGTTTCCTGGCTGCTGATGCCAAGAGTGTTGACCGTGGAGTCAAGCAAACTGAAGCTGTGAACAATCTTAATGTCTTCGCCATCCATCCTGTTGCTACCAATTGGCCCAGTGGTGAGAATCTTTGTCTTCTTGACATTGAGCCTCAGTCCATATTGAAGTCTGCAGTCCTTGACTCTCTGCAGCAAGTGCATGAGGTCCTCCTCAGTTTCAGCAAGCAGAGTTGTGTCATCTGCATAACACAAATTGTTAATAGATCTTCCACCAATCCTGATGCCACGCTTCTCCTCATAGAGCCCTGCCTCTCGGATAATCTGCTCTGAGTTATGTCAAAAATTTGTGCAAAATTATCTTTCCTAGTAGGTTAGCTTCTCAAGAAACAGAGACTCCGACAGGGGTTTTCAAATGATTTGTCATGGTAGATGGAGAAAAAATTGAAATCATTAACAATTTCTTCTTTCTTGGACTCACAATCAACACATTAGCATCGACAGTCAGGAAATTAAAAGATGAGTTGCATTGGAAAAGTCAGCTGTCAGGGACCTCTTCAGAGTGTTAAAGAAAAATTATATCATTCTAGAGACTAAGGTGCACCTGATCCAGATCATGGTCTTCACAATTATTTGCTACTTATTAGAGTTTGACAATGATTAAGAATGACAGAAGAATTTATGCCTTTGAGTTGTGGTGCTGCAGAAGAATCTTGAAAATATCATGGGTGCCAAGAAAACAAATAGATCTGTCTTGGTGAGAGTGAAACCAGATTACTCCTTGGAGGAAAAGTTTGAAGCTTTATCTCATACATTTGGGCATGATGCCAGGACTGATCAGTCCTTGGAGAAGGATAGCATGATTGGAAGTGTAGAAGGTCAGTGCAACAAAGGAAGGCCCTGGATGAGATGGATTGACTCATTCACTGGGTTAATGGGGTTAGGCGTGTCAGAGACAGTGAGACTGGCTCAGGTTAGGGCAGGGTTCATAGCTATTGTATACGGGATCACTATTAGTTGTGGTCTACTTGATGGCACATAACAACAATGACAATATTGATGTTGCTATTTATACATTTTGTTGAGGGAATACTCTCAGGAGAACAGAGAGAAAAATGGGATAAGCCTAGACAAAAAGCTAAATGATACTAGCTTTAATCTGATCTCATTAGTACATTTTGGAATATAGGAAGTACACTAAATTAGTTTACCTCAAAACAAATCTTTTATAACCATTCTCAGAGAATAATGGATATTTCCAAGATCCTGAAATTGGTGGATATCACCTCCTGAGTACTGCAGCTACTTTTTATTGAGGAAAATTCTTGAAAGAAGGTATCTGTAAACATCTAAAATCACCACTAATGGAATTTCAATAATGTATTTATCTACCAAAAAAGATTTAAAACAGGGTCCCGAAAACGTCACTATTGATTCTCATTTGACTCCTCAATCTTTTGTCCAAGCTCTACTGAAAAAAATATATCTTTAAAAGATAGATTTCATCTTCTCTATCACCATAGGAGAAAGACGGACATTCTCCTTCTATGTGGTTCACTGCCTCTGAAACTTATTGGAAGGTCAGTTATGGTTTGGTTTTCACTTGTACTAGAGGTCAGCTATCTATCACCAGTAAGGGAGCTCTGGTAACCTAGTGATAAGGAGATGTGCTGTCATCCCAAAGGCATGAGGTTCAAATCCACCAACCACTCTGTGTTAGAAAGATAAGCAATCCCCTCCCATGAAATGATACCTCTGAAACACCTCTGAAAGACTGGCTCTTAATTTGTTCCGACTCTATGGCACATAAAACAACAATTTTCAGTACTAATAACCAAGGTCAAATAATCATCATCTCAAGATGCTTGCAATAGGGTCCCTGTGACCACCCTTATTCTTAGCTGCCATAGAGTCATTTCATGTCCAGCAGAATGTAATGTTGTCAATTCCTGAACCATCTTTAAAATTATTGGTGTGCTTCAGTCTATATTTGAGCGCTTTCCAACCTAGAGGACTTATCTTCCAGTACCACATCATATAACATGCTACTGTGATCATAGGGTTCCCATTGACTAATTTTTTTAAGTAAACAAGATTTCCTCCCCCAATCTATCTTATTCATCATAGATGAATAGGTATTTAACATGACAAATTTTCTACTATTACAGTAGCAAGCAAGCCACCACAGTACTAGAATCTGCCAGAGGCATGATAGATACAGATAGGCAGTAAGAGAGGACCTGCAGTACAATGTCCTCAGAAAAACCAGAAATATTTATCTACTTATTTTTAACACAAAGCTGACCTAATTCTAATCCTTTAGTGGCTTCTTACCATCTTTGTACATTCAAACTGAAGACCAGAGTCTAAAAGGTGTATTGCAGGATTGAATCATGTCTCCAACTCCAAACCACCCTCCCCCGCCCCAGCCTCTCTCCTTCTGAAACACTGTGCTTCTGACTGTACTTGTTGGTTAAGTTCCCAGATCATTGGAAGTTCCTGCCTCTTGGCTTTGACTTTTATTGTTTCCCTTGCCTTTTGCTTTTGTTCTTTCTTCAAGAATGCTCCTGACTCATCTCTTTATTTGGTTGGTTACTCTCAGTCTTCACATTTCAGGCTCAATGGCACGTCCTTGAAACAGACCTTTCCAAACCTCTTTAGCTCATTCACAGTATTACTCACAATATGTAAGGATTTTTTTTTTGTTCTCCAAAAACAGGGCTATGATGTGAACTAGATTTGATGTATGAAAGCTGAAAATATTTTTTATCAACTTTGATCTGTTGATTCATTATCATCTACCCTGAATTATCTCATAGCCATTACAGTCCAATATACCACCAGACTTTCTTTTACCTACAGAATGGAAAGCTTTTCTGTTCCCTAATCTTTGGCTTGCTCAAGCTGGCCAAACTGCTTTCCACAAGGAGGGCATAATTCACTTCTCCATTATTCTTTTTACTTTGTCTTTCTTTTCTTCCTTTTTCCCTTTGTTTTTTAGTTTTTGTTTTTGTGAATTTTTAACCTTTTTTTACTACAACTTAGGGAATGTTTACAGAAAGCATAGCTATAATTCACTCATCAATATACTTTTTCTTCCCCTCCCCCTCCTCCAATATACTTTGCAATTCATGTCTTATTCCAGATTTTAGTTTTTATACATATAATGTCTACTCATCCATTTCTTTCGGATAGGCCTTTCCTTTCCCAAATCCAGTGTAGTGTTCATTATGTATCCATTCTTTTCCTGCTCTCTCCTCTCTTCCCATGTCCATCCTATTTTTATAGCAATAGGCTTAAACATTATTTATTCTTTTTATGACTGAGGTATTTCACTTTACATAATGTATTCCAGAGTCATCCACGGTGTGTAGTGTTTTACAAATTAATAATTTTTCAATGGCAAGTAATATTTCATTGTTTGAATATGTGAACATACCAGTTTTTCTACCCACTCATTTAATTATATAATTTCACCCTGCAACAACTGCAATTTTCAACAGGACAGCAAATAATAAATGCTGGCAAGGATATGAAGAAATGAGAATAATGCTGGTGGGAATGTACAATGGTATAAGCACTATAGAAGACAATCTGGCATGTTCTCAAAATTTGGAAATAGAAGTATCATTTGACCCAGCTATTCCACTATTAGGAAACTACCTTAAAGAAACCACAGTTGTGACACAAACAAATGTATGCTCACCAGTGTTTACTATAGAATTATTCACAATAGTAGAGAATTGAAGAATAGAAGAGATGGAAGCAGCCCAAGTGCCCTCTCCTTCTTGGATCACTGCTTAAACTTCGAGTATTTCTTCAGCATTTGACCACGTACCAGGAGAAGACAGACAGACAGATAGACAAGGCCTTCGCTAATTGCAACATAGTTTCAAGGTATGCTAATTACGCTATTGTTGTTATGTGCTGTGATGTTAAAATCCGGCAGGATGCATGTACATTAATACAGACAAAGGGTACAGTCCTGGGGACACGTTAAACAGCACCATCAATCAGGAGATGCTAATGTTCATGACTAGATGTGGTTCGTGTACATTAATACAGACAAGGCAGGAAACTGCTCATCCTTCTTGCACAGAGCAGCTGCATTCAACTACATGCCTTTGAGACTGCAATTGCAGCACAGCTTCTTACCACTAAGCCACCAGAGCTCCCTTTTGTTCTAGTTATTGGAGGACTAAACACTGATTCAGTTGGGAGATACATCATCTGTTTTGTGAAACATTTAATGGTTTCAGTATTGGTTATTTGCAACTCAACTCCTGGTTTCTTGTGGTTGTTAATACACAAGCCTCAAACTCTCCTATTGAAATAATTTCACCAAAACACTTTTTTCAAAGTGTTCCCTTTCAAAGGATCCCATTATGTCTCTTTCTTAGAGCCTATACCTGACCCAAAGAAAATACCACTCTCTGTGGCCAAACTACTGATCTTTATACCTTTTTAATAGATCTTGTTACACATGATCATATGGAGACTTTTCAGGCATGAAGAAAAGTACACACTCTGTGCCTTGTCAACTTCTGAGAACCTACATCAAGCTCTCCATGTGCTTCTCTTAGTTTGAGGATGAAACCAGTTCCTTGGTACCCTGTTTTGCTCTGTTCAGCACTCTATACTGGTAGATCGCTCTTCATTCCCTCTCTTTAAAGCTAGAATATCGATGTTGACCTTCAGTGAAAGAGCTAGTTTTATACAACCCTCATAGCTAGCATAGAACATCTAACATTATGCTTTCAAATGTGGGGGTACATTATATCATTCTCAGTATTGGAACATTAAACTTCTAGGTGGCAAAAGTTCCATTTAAAAATCCTCTTATTGTTCTTTTTACACTAGACTCTTGTTGTTAAGTGCCGATTGATACCCTGTCTTGTCCTGTGCTGTCAACTCTGACTTACTAATGTCCATTGCTGCAGTCACTGTGTCAATCCACTGGTTAGTGGTTTTCCTCTCCTTTGCTGACCCACCTTTCCAAGCATGGAATATTCCATAGAATATTCCCTCATAACAACATCCTCAAAATATGTGAGATAAAGCTTCATCATTCTTTCCTTCAAGGAACACTTAGGCCGTGCTTTCTCCAGGATATATCTGTTCATTCTTTTTGTAATCCCTGAGACACTCAGTACTTACCACAACTCAGTGGCACCAATTTTTCTTCTGTCATCCTTATTTATGGTCCAGATCTCATATGCTAGCAAGTAATTGAAAATAGCATGGCCTGAATCAGATACATTTAGTCTTTACACTGACATTATTGCTCCTTAATATTTTGGAAAGGTCTTTGACTGCAGACTTTCCCAATGTGACATATCTTCTCATTTTTTTGACTGCTTATTCCAAGGATGTTGACTGTGGATCCAAGTAAGCTGAAATAGTTGTAAACTTCAATCTTTCCTCCATTTATTATGATGCTCCCTTTAGGTCTAATGGTGAGGATTTTTGCTTTCTTGATGTTAAGAATCCTTAGTGTAATGTAATTCTTATTGAAGACTGTGGTCCTTTATCTCCTACAGCAAGCATTTCAAATCCTACTCATTTTCAGCAACGAAGGTTGATAAAATCATCTGAACAGCACAAGTTGTGGAAATATCTTCCTCTGATCCTAATGTTACATTCATATTCATAGAATTCAGCTTTTTTATTTATTTGCTCAGCATGCAGATTGAATAGACATGGAGAAAGGGAGTTCTGGTGGCCTAGTGGCGAGAAGTTGTGCTACAATTCTGAACGTGCATGGTTCGAATCCACCAGATGCTCTACTGGAGAAGGAGAGACAATCGGATCTGACTAAATACACATAAAAAAAAAAGAAACAAAGAATATACATGGAGAAAGAACACTGTGTGGATCATAACTGACTATGCTGACTTTGAGAAGATAATCCCAGAACTCATATTTGTATTCATTCAAGAAGCTGTTGTGTGAACAGAGCAAGGGAACACTGCATAGTTTAGAATCAAGAAAGATGTGCATCAGAGCTATATCCTTTCACTAGAAAGCATGTGAAAACCAGATTCTTGTGTGTCTGGTTTTCTGTTGACTCCTCCATTCATAGGCCGGTTCATACAGACTGTGCTCAGGAAACATTTGTTGAGTAAATTAATAGTGCTATATCTAAAACATTTTTTTTCCTGGCTTACTTCCTTTACCTATAAAATTTACTAAAAATATGCCTCTTGGGATAAGAGAGGAAAAAAGGAAATGCCATGAAGGTACAGAAGGAAGAGTGGGACACTGATGTTTGAATACTTACTTTTTTTTTTTTGGCTAGGCTTTAAAGGATCTAGAATCTAGTCAGTATCAGACCCTTAGAACCTTTTGTGAATATTTTTAAAAACAATATTTCAATTTATTTAGTTCTTTCATCTACCCTAGTTTTTTGATAAATTCTTCCTAAACCATTTATCTCCACACACATCAGGACTGTTGTGGGTGAACCGATTTTGACTTGTGGGGACCCCAGGTGTGCCAAGGAAGAACTTGGTTCCATCAGGCTTTCAGTGGTGGCTTTTTCTGAAGTAGATCATCAGGTCCATCTTCCGAGGTGCCTGTGAGTGAGTCTGAATGTGCAGTATCTTTGTTAGTTGTAAGTCAATTCATCCTTTGCATCGCCCAGAGACTCCTCTCTATTTATACTATTCCTGGAAGAACTCTTCAATATGTAAGACATATATATATTTCTGGAAAGTTCTAACCACCTTTCTTCCTACCGAACAAGCATCAGTTTTACCAACATCATCATACTTCAATTACTCCTACTTCACTTCCCAGGAATTCCGGAGAATGATAGTAACTTCTTCTTAATTCTCTTTACATCAAGTTGGGAGAGGAGAGAAGTTAAATAGAAAAATATCTATATTATTAGTGAGCAGTATATCTTAAAAACAATCTTGTTCACTTTTATTATTACAGTGATATATTAGCAAACAACTCTGTGAAGATCGTTTATGTACTGAGACTAATGAACTTCCCTTCCTCACCACCTTACTTCATCAACACTTCTTATTTCTTAAGCAAAATAAACAAACTTATAATTCCATTAACATAAGCTAGGAAAATGAATAGTGTATCCACAGTTCCAGGACAAAGGCAGAGTATTGGAACAGATGCAAGTATATGAATAGATATCATGGGAGCTTTCAAAAGTTATCCTCCAACAACTTTTATTTTCTCAGTAAAATATAAAGCTGAGAAGAAGGATATGGGGAGAGGAATGGAAATTTTCAAGAATAAACAAAAGGTGTAAAATAGTTCACCAGTAGTAGAAAGAGATGTGGAAATATAATTTCCAGCTAATTAGCATTAAGAGCCCACTTGAGATTAGTGATCATGAATTTAAAGTGGGGCCATGGATCATGGTTATATTCTCATCCTCAGTCACGCTCGGTTTCATAGTCACAGGCATGGAGCAGACAGAGGTGAATTTAACTAAGGCTGTAATCTTACGATGAAATTAGGGGAGGACAAAGCAGGCATGAATATATGTAGAGAAGTAGTCAAAATTATTGCTCATAGAATCTAGATTGAATAAGAAAAGCAGAAATTCAGAGGAGTAAGGGAAAGTATACAGCACTGATAGACTGCAGTTCTTGTTGGAGTCAAATGTGGACTGGAGAGAGGATTGTAAGGGTGAGTGGGAAAAAAAGCAGGTTGAGACAAGAGGACAGGAAGTTTAAAATAGAATATGAAGAACATGAGACCAGTGATCGTGCATGGCATAATTGTGGGAGTATATGACCAAGAAATAGCAAAGAAGAGTATTAAAATTTTCTTCTTTGGATATCAACTCACCATTGCACTTCATATGCTATGTAATAAATTGCATATGAGTAACATGCAAACAAAATCCTGCTGAAGATCATCAGAAAATGACTGGAACAGTACATCGACAGAGAACTGTCACCAATACAAGTTGGGTTTTAAAGAGGCCCTAGCACGAGGGACTCTTACCCAATGTCAGATGAATCTTGGTTGAAAGCAGAGAGTAGTACCACAGGAATGTCTATGTTTCACTGACTATGCAGATACTTGACTGTGCGGATCACAACAAACTGTGCCTAACCCTGAGAAGATTGGGAATCCTAGAACACTTGATTGTGCTCATGCAAATACTTGGACCACAAGGAGACATCAGAATACATCAAGGAAATACTGCATGGTGAAAAATTGGGAAAGGAGTACATCAGGGATGCATCCTGTCCCCATATCCTTTCAATCTATATGTAGAATAGATCATTCAGAAGGCTGATCTGTATGAGGAAGAATGTGGCAAAAGGATTGGAGGAAGACTCATCAACAACTTGTATTATGCAGATAACACAACTTTGCTTGCTAAAACTAAAGAGCACCTGAATAGTTTGCTGCAGAAGGTCAAAGACTGTAATCTTCAATATAAGCTGGAGCTCAACATCAAGAAGGCAAAGATTCTCACCACTGTGCCATTTGACAGTACTTTAAAAGATGGAGAAAGATTGAGATTGTTAACAATGTTACCTTGCTTGGGTCCACAATCAGCACTCTCATCAAAAGATCCATTACATTTGGAAAAATATGGTGTCAGAGACCTCTCAAGGGTGCTGGAGAGCAATGATGTCAGTCTAGAGACTAAGGTGTGCCTGATCCAAGTGGACAATGATGAAGGGTGATGGACAAATCAATGCCTTGTGTTGTGGTCCTGGAAAAGAGTATTGGACATACTGTAAACTGCCAAGGGAACAAACAGGTCTGATATGAAGAGCACAAAACCTGGAATACAAAGATTTTGAAGCTACATCTCACATACTTTGGGCATGTGGCCAGGAAAGACCAGTTATTGGAGAAGGACATCATGCTCAGAAGGATAGAGAGAGATCCTGGATGAGATGGATTGAAACAGTAACAGGGGTGCTGGGGGTAGGTGTGTCTGAGGAGACGAGTTTGGCTCAGGACAGGGCAGGGTTCAGAGCTATTGTGCATAATATCGCTATGAATTGTAGTCAGTTTGATGGCATATAACAACAACAATTTGGGAAAATAAATTAAGTTTCTCTTTGAAAATGGTTGCTATTGTTTACTCTTAGCTTTCTATAAACAATAATAATGGTTTTCACGTTTTCAACGTGGTGTGCCTATCTTGTGTGTCCAGTTCAGTCACTGATGAGCATAGGAGCCATAGGAGAGTTGAGTCAGAGAATGCACATGTCTTCATTCCCAGCAGTCTTAGAGAAGTTTGAGGCACATGGCAAGACAGAGCACACATATCTTAGAACAAAATGATAGAGTGTTCATGAACCAGGGTAATAAAGAATATTCCAACAGATAGCTCCAACAAGGACTAATGTGTGAAATAGCCTCATGGCTTGTGATTGAGGCTGATTGTTTTTATGGGGAATTGGATAGAAAATAGGTTGAAAGCAGCAGTGAAAAGTATCATGAGCCTTGAGCCTTAATTAATTACTCATAGACATATTACAAAAGCCAATTACAATTTATTTATTAATGAATAGCCACAATTGCAATTTGTCTACATTGCAATTCATGAATTCATCACAACATATTGATTCATTTATTCATAATAAACATTAAACAGTTAATTGCAATTTGTCTACATTGCAATCCACAACTTCATCACATGTTGATTCATCAACAGTGGAGAACACTCACTCACCCCGGGATCCCAACTCGTCATATTCCTTTGCCTCTCATGGTCATTGGTGTAGTAGGGGGATTCTCCACTAGTTCAGCAGGTCGACGTAGCCAGGGGTTCTCAGCTAGTTCAGCAATTCGACACAGCCAGGGTCCATGGGTGTGGGCAAAATCCTCCACTGTCTCAGTAGCTCATGTCCATCAGTGTAGGCTAGAGTTCTTGGCACTGAGAAGAGCCTTTGGGTCTTCAGCTCTGAGAAGAGCCATTAAGTCTTTGGCTCTTAAAAGAGCCTTTGAGTTTTCAGTGTTCAGCCCAGTGTTCCCGGTTGAAGTGGAGAGAGTTTCAGGTTAAGCTCTTTGGGTTATAAATACCTTTAGCTTGGATACTAGATGCTACATCATATTCAACAAATGACATTCAACTTTTAGTTTTCAAGCAAGTACATTAGTCCCAAAACAACATAGATTTGACCAATCATGTTCCATCCTTGGCAACATGGTATTAGCCAGTCATATCTACTTATCCAGGGTCTGCACCTGTTGTGATCAGGGAGCCCTAGGCTTCTAAGAGGCCAAATTGGACATATTAACTCTTCAGTACATTTTCAAAAATATTCTTAACATAATTCCTAACAGCAAATTCTAATCTAGTTCTTATTTTAATTCTCACATATGATTTAGCAAGTTCTTAAAATATTTCCTACCTTCATTCTTAATATATAACTGATTCCCAATATATTTCTTACTCTTAAATTTAAAAGTTACATTCTCTTGGCAACATGCACAGTAACAAGTTACATTCCCTAATCAGGATTCACACAGTAGCTTTACAGGCAAGTTAGTATCAGTTACACTCCCATGTCAAGGGCTTGCATCTCCTGTGGTCAGTGGGGCTCTAGGCCTCAAAGAGGCCCATTTCGTCATGTTACACTGCTAGTATATTTTTTCGTAAATATACTTATTTCTATACGTAAGTATCAAATTCATTATAATATTTTTCCACCACAAAGTACAATTTAAGATATCTCCTAATATGTTATAGCAAAATTAATACATTTTTCTTACATTTAAGCTGCTCATAATAGAGAAGGGAATAGGATACTCCCCTCTTCCAAGCCAGATAAGGAATTGCTGTGGCACTCTGGTGGCCTTGTGGTAAAAAGCTGAGCTGCAGTCGTGAAGGCATGTGGTTCAAGCCCACCCACTGCTCTGTGCGAGAAGGATGGGAAGTCTCCTTCCATTCAAGTAACTGTCTCTGAAAGCCAATTGGAGGGTTATCTATGGATCAGTTCTGACTTAATTGGTACATAACATCAAGAGCAACAACAATCGTTTGAAAAGACTTTCAGGAGAAGTTGTATTCCTCATGGTGATGAAATTGAGACAATATGTGGCTTTAACTATAACAGAGCAAGAGTTTTAGAAATCATGAGGAAGGTTTCAGGAATTAGAAGATGTGATCAGAAAAGAATCTCTTGAAGGTAGAGTGTAAGAAAATGAGTAGATTCTTTTGTTGACTCTAACTTTCTTTGACTATCGACTGATAGAGTAAAGGCATTTCTTATTTTAATGTGCTTCACAGATGTTGCATGTCTTACAAACTGAAGATTTGTGGCAACCCCATGTCAAGCAAGTCTATTTGCATCATTTTCCAATAGCATGTACTCATTTCATGTCCCTGAGTCATGTTTTGGTAATTCTCATATGTCAGATATTTTCATAAAAGTCTTTAATAGACTATTGTGCATGCAGTAGTAGTTAATAGATTATTGTATGTGCAATGGTCTATGCAATATTAAAGGATTTTAAGAAAATGTCTGATATGTTGTGAGAATTATCAAAACATGACTCAGGGACATGATTGAGATTGTTCACAGCTCTAGTTTACTTGGCTCCACAATCAACACTCTTGGCACCAGCAGCCAAGAAATTAAAAGACGTATTGCAATGGGAAAGTCTGCGGATAGAGACCTCTCTAAAGTACTGAAGAGCAACAATGTCAGTCTGGAGACTAAGGTGTGTGTGATACAGAACATGGTCTTTGCAATCACTTGCTATGCATTAGAGAGCTGGATAATGACTAGGGATGATGGAAGGAGAATTGATGCCTTTGAGCTGTGGTGTTGGAGAAGAATATTGAATATACCATGGACTGCTAATAGAATGAATAGGTTTATCCTGGAGAGAGTGAAGCCAGGCGGCTCTTTGGAGGCAAGGGTTCTGGAGCTTCATCTGACATACTTCGGACATGTTCCAAGGAAGTGCCAGTCCTTGGATAAGGACGTCATGCTTGGGAGGGTGGAGGGCCAGCACAGGAGAGGAATATCCCCTATGAGGTGAATGGATTCAGTGACTGGGGTAATCAGGGTAGGTGTATCAGAGGCAATATGATTGGCACAGGATAGAGCAAGGTTGAGGGCTCTTGTACATAGGATCACTATGAGTCACAAGCTACTTGACAGCACATAACAACGATAACAACAACATTGTACATGCACTGTATAATAGGGAGCACTGGTGGCCTAGTGACAAGAAACTACATTGAAATCTCGAAGGCCCACAGCTTAAGGCCAACACCTGCTCCATGGAAGAAGGATGGACAATCTCCTCCCATTGATTAACTGCCTCTGAAAACCCGCTGGAGGGTCAGCTATGGGTCGGTTCTCACTCTATGATACACAACAACAACAACATTTTACATGCATAACTTTGCATGAAATAAGAATACATAAAAACCTCATGTGATTATCTTTATCATTTTACTGCTATGATCTGGAGTATCTCCAAGATACAATTCTATAGGGAGACTTACACCTTTACACAGGCAACCTGTACAGTGTGAATATCGATAGAGAAATGTATACAAGTTGAATGTAATGATAGATTGGTGCAAGAAGCTTAAATCTCCACAAGTTATCAGATACATCCATAAAGAGGGAAAATGGAGTTTTTAGAAAAAATAATCTCTAACTCCTAGTGTTAAGGGGAGTGCTCCTTCTACTGTCAAGTCAAGGACAAAGTGTTACCCTGGTATTCTTAGTACAGATTTCAAGATCTGGTGACAAGAAAGAAATTTACAGAGATGTTGTGTCTTTGATAACTACATATTTGGAAAGTCACAAAAGTAGTTTATTTTCTATAAAATGAATTTATTTCTGTTGCTTTCAACCTGATTTCCATTTGAGTTTAGAAATTATAATCTAGTCACTTTTACATCAATTTAGTCAAACATAGGATTATACACAGCTCTTAATGAGCTACACTGCTAACACAAAGGACACACTGTCTCCACTGGTTCAAATACTCAGTGGCTCCACAAGAGAGAGATGGGCAATCTCTTTCCATTGTGATTTATAGTCTCAGAAACTCAGGGTTACTGTAAGTCTGAACCAACTAGAACAAACTGTGTGTGCTCATGCACCCACAAGCACATGCAACCACATCAAGTGAAAGATCAATTCAGGAAAAGGTTTTGTTCTTCTTCTCCCCAAAGCAAACACTTTATGTTTGAGCATAGGTTTAAGTTTTCTCTTTATTGATGAAAGAGGACTAATATTTTATATATATATATATATAATCTGTAGTGATAACGCTTATGTGAATGTGAATAAGCACCATTGTGACATAATCATCAACAGCCAGGAGATGAGGAAACATATTACACTGGGAATGTCTGCAGTCAGGGACTTCTCCAAATTATTAAGGAGCAGTGAGGTCAATTTGAAGACTACAGTGCATGTGATTCAGATATGGTCTTTTCATTCACTTGCTATGCTGCTGAAAGCTGGAAGAAAAATAAAGAAGATGGAAAAAGAATTTATGTCACCTGAGGGGTGTTGAAGAAGAGTACTGAATATATCATGCACTGCTAAAAGAATGAACAGTTATGTCTTGGAGAAAGTGCAACCAGAGTGCACCTGTTATATTTGGAGGCAAAAATAACAAAGCTTTGTTTCACAAACTTTGGGCAAGTTGTTAGGAGGCTATTCTTTGGACTCGGATGTCATATTTGGAAAGGTGGAGAGTCAGCAAAAGAGAGGAACACCAACCAGATTGACACAATGATTACAACAATGGGCTCAAATGTGTCAGAGATTGAGAGGATAGCACAGGATAGAACAGGGATCAGAAGTATTGTTCATAAGGTCACTATGAGTCGTACTCAACTTGACAGCACTAACAGCAACACAGTGTAACTGTGGCATCCACTATGCTCTCACTAATTTCCAGTTCCCTGCCCAAGCTGCTCTCCGTGACTGAAATCTCCTCCTCATAAGCGTGATACTTACTGAGGACAAGGGATCATCTGTCAGCCTTTGAAGAATACTGATTTGGGTTTCCGAGGGAATATAGGAATCTTTGGGATGAAATAATGGGAAACTTGGAGTATAATGGCTGCTTGTATCACTCTTTCTTGCCATTACAAATTTGTTATTTGCTGTGGACTCTACTCTGATTCACATCAAGCCTATAAGAGAAAGTAGAACTTCTTCATGTTCGCAGAGAAGACTGCCTCATCTTTCTTCCCCAGAATGACTAGTGGGTTCAAATCACTGATCTTTCAGTTAGCAGCCTGGTGCTTTAACAATTGAAGCACTACCCACACTGCTTATTATAAGCTTGTTGTTGTTGTTGTTGTTGTTAGGTGCCATTGAGTAGGACCCATATCAACCCTATGAACAACTGATCTGAATCCTGTCTTATACTGTGCCATCTTCAACATCTCTGATCAATCACTTGAGCCCATTGCTATAGGCAACGTGTCAACCCATGTCAATGGGGATCTTTCTTTCTTTCACTGACCCTCCATCCTTCCAAACATGATATTATTTTCATAGAATAATAGTGTCTTCCAGCCTAGGAAGGAATTAATTTCCAAGGAAATATTTCATTTCTAAGCCTCCTTGCCCCAAGGAGCACTCTAGCCACACCTTTTCCCCAGACATACTTGCTCATTCTTTTAGCAATGCTTGGAATATTTAGTACTTCTTTCACCACCACAGCTCAGGGTCATTAATTCTTCTGTCAGTTTTTCATTGTCCAGCTCTCAGATGCATAGCAAGTAATTGAAAAGACCATGGCTTGAATCAGGCATACCTTAGTCTTCAAAGTAACATCATTGCTCTTTACTATTTTAGAGCAGTCCCTAACAGCAGATTTGCCCATAGAAATATATCTCTTTATTTTCAGCCTGCTGGTACCAAGGATGTTGACTAAGGATCTAAGAAAGATGAAATAATTAACAGTTTCAATCCTTTCTCCATCTATCATGATGGTGTCCGCTACCCCAGTGGTAAGGACCTTTATCTTCCTGATGTTAAGATGCAATTGATAACTTGGCCATGCAATATTAGAAGAGGCCTTGTTTCTTTATGGCCACTGCACACAAATGCACACAGATTTCCCCCTGATGTCTGCTATATTTTGGTTTCATCTAGATGGAAAAGCCAGTACTCTCAGTTGTACTATTGTTTTCTCAATATGAAACAGATTCTTTCTTTTGCATTGGTCACATTTGGCACAGAGTTGAACTTCTGTGTCCTTATCCTCAATGACTATCAATAAGCTAGGGTTCTCTGTAGCATTCTAATTTCCCCAAAACCCTTTATTCTCAGTTCTTATTTCAAACCATCTTTAGCTTCTGTACACACAGAAGCTTGGCTATGCCAGAAAAGGTGAACATCACTGAATTCATAAGCTTTTATTCACAAACCTCAGGTCCAACACTTACCAGTCTTGTGATGACTGTGCTTTGCAATGATACTGGACATTAAGCCACTGATATTTCAAATATCAGACCATGGTAGATAGACTTCAGGAAGCTCTTAGATTAAGAAATGAAGTAAAACCTGGCAAGTTGCTTCTGAAAATAAGTCAATGAAAACCTTAAGATACAAGAGAAAAATTATATGTTGCTGAAACACCAGCCTCCTAAGCTGGTAAACACTGTACTATAAACACAAGAAAGTCACATGTGTTAATGATCACAGAGATGTCACAGGATCAGGCAACAGGGTTGTTTTATTTTCTGTTATAGGTATCTTTCTGTTATATATAAGGCCTCTGCAAGTCAGTAGAGGGATCTGCAATAAGAAGCTGCACTGCTATCCCAAAAACATGTAGTTTGAATCCACTACCTACTTCATGGAAAAAGAAAAGTCAACCTCCTGCCATACAATTTACTGCCTCTGAAACCTGTTAGAGGGTTAGCTATAGGTAATTTCCAACTCAATAGCACACAACCATGAGTCACTAGGGAACTCTGATGACCTTGTGGGTTGTGTTGCCACTTTAACCACAGGTGCTTCAAATTCACTATCTACTGCTCAGGTGAGAAAGATGATAATCTCCTCCCATGTGACTTACAGCCATTGAAAACCAATGGGAGGGTCAACACTATGAGTGGGTTCCTACTTCACAGCCATGGCTCTGATGTTTTGACTATAAATTGAAGCCAACATAGTGACAGCTGACAATATCATCTCTAGGGTAAGACATTTAATGTCTCTCCACGTTGGCTCTGTATGAGCGGAAAACTCTTGGGAGAAATCATTGGGTAAGACATATGGTTGATTTTTTTTTTTCCCCCTTGAAGTATCTGTGTTTATTTTCATGGAATGTTTCAGCTGATAAAAGAAATAATATATGTGACAATTAACTCTTCAAAAGAAAAGTGCTGTAGGACTGAGAACAATTGTGTTGAATTTTCTCAGAATGTGAAAGACAGAAAGAGTAGATGGCCCGTCATGCCTTTTTTGGCTTCCAGGTTGGCTCCAAATGGCAAGTCATTGTCCAGGCAAATATCTGGAACCAAAATGAACCTATGCAGTTTGCTTAGACTTTCAGTGTGTACTATGCAAACATGTTCACTGTTATGAAGGGCATAAAACTTGATCGGGGGGAGCAAAAACAACCCAATTTGTGCTTCAGTAGAGCATGAGGATGGGGTTTGAGAAGAAAAGAAATAAAAGGGCAGATATCCATCATCAAATGACAGGGATGCCAACATAAGGAGAAGAGAAGCTGAGCACATCGTGGGATTTGGAAGCCGGATAATATTGCTTTTCTCCAGGTGTAAGCGCACACTATATATTTTATTGCTGTAGAAGTCAGAAGCATTTTCAAATGAAAAAAAATGTATATTGAATTATGGATTTCATTGTAAATAAGTGAAAGTGAATATTATATCATCTTGATGGAGACAGTACTCTTTATGAGAAAATAACATTATGTAGCTTTCCTTTTTTTTTTTTTGCCTTAAACTAAACATCAAATTATTTTATTTTGGAATGGTGCTTGGGAATAAAATTAAAGCAAAAATGACTCATGTCTGTGAAGAACATTGATCAGATTACTTGGGTCTAAAAAGAAGACAAGAGCAAAACCTGAGTGTATAATGAAATGCAATGTGAACTCCAGGTTTGGAGGGTGGAAACCATCTTTTTCAATGCTCTAGTGTATTACCTAATCTTAATAAAGAGAAAATATTAAGGTTTATAGAGGTGAGAGTAGAAAAGGGAGCACTGGTGCACCCTGGGTTAAGTGTTGGGCTGCTAGAAAAAAGGTTAACAGTTTGAACTCACCTGAAGTTCCTCAGGACAAGGATGTGGCAGTCTGCATCTATAAATATTCCCTGCCTAACCCTTTGACCCTAGAGAGGCACAGTGGGTTTATAGAGGTTAGGAAAAAACCTGGGTGATACAGGGGCTAAGTACCATCTGTTAACTGAAAGGTCAACAGATTAGGCTTTCTACAAGGAAAAAAAATGCACCAGTCTGCTCCTATACAGATTACTGGTGTCAGGTGCTGTCAAGTTGGTCATTGATATGTTCGATCCCATTGTTGTAGCCACTGTGTCAATCCATGACATTGAAAGACCTCCCCTTTATTTATTAATCCTCTACTTTGCCAAATATCCTTCTCAGGGTGTCCAAAGTGCTAACACAATGTCTCCCCACCCTAACTTCCCAAGAGTAGTCTGGCTGTCCTTCCAAGACAGATGTTAATTTTTCTATCAATCTGTATAATATTCCGTGTTCTTTTACAGCACCATAATTCATGTGCATCAGTTCTTCTGGGTTCTTCCTTATGAATTATTTGGCTCTTGCATGCCACTTCATGGCAATAGGTTTGGTTTTGATTTTATGAAAATTAAAGAGTAACTCATAAAATCTTCATCACATCTCAAGAATCCCTAATGTTTCTGTTAACGAGGTGTTTGCTAACAGGCAAATTTTTGCATGTATTAAATTTCCTGGGTGTTGCAAACATTTTGAACTTGGCCACTGACCTAAAAGTTGGTGCTTTTTAAAAATCTATAGGGACAAGAGGAGTGTTTATATATAATATATATTATATGAGATATATATGTATGTCATATATATATGATTTTGAAGCTTCTTTGTGCATAAATTTCTTCTGTAAAACAAAATATTTAAATCTACTTACAATTTGCAGGATTGCAATGGCATACTTAATGAATTACCTGACATAGTGTTTGTGACAAATATATAGGATTTTGTATCTGTGCCTTCCCAATAAAGAAATTTGAGGAAAAAATTCAGTAAAAGGACATATTTGCTTAATTCTTCCATTCATTATTAAATCTAAAGGCCCAGTGTCCTGTTAGAGGGACCTAGTTATTAAAATGTCCTTTGAAAGGAAAGTAGATGTAATCGGCACATGATTAATATAATCTTGTCCTAAATAATTGTTAGAAACTGGGCATATGTAAATTCGTTCTCTCCACTCAAGCTAATGGTGACTTCAGAAATATAAATCATTTATTCTCCTTTTGTTGTGAGGCACAGCAGCCCTGGTAGCACAGTGGTTAAGCAATCTCATATAACTACCAACTTGTTTCAGACTTATTAGGTGGCACTTTGGGGGCAAGATCTGACAATCTGCCCTTGTAAAGATGACAGTCAAGAAAACCCTCTCAGGCAGTTCTACTCTGTTACATGGAGGCTTTGCAGTGGAAATCTTTGCTGATAGCACCCAGCCACAACTTGTAATGTATCCCAGAAAAAGACATTGTGTTCTTAGGAGAAAGACAGTCTCTCTAGAAATGACGGACTTTCTCAGGATCCTGGTCAAAGGGATACTCTCTATGAATTCGGTTTCTTTGCTCATCTAGTCAGAAGTGATTGCTTTACATTCTTTCTGTTACCGTCTAAATTGTGATTCCATTTTGCACTTATATCTCATTAGTCTTATGTTAAATGTGTTGTCTCCCCTTGACTCCATATCCATTACAGGAGATAGACCCTTCTCCTCTGGTCGCTTTGCCTTTGCACCCACACCCAGCATAGCATACACATGCAATCAAGTCTTAGGAGCTGTTTTTGAGATTCCTCTCACTCAGTAATCCAAGGTGTGTCAGAATACAAGGAGTTCCAAGAAGTTTTCAATGTCTGGCTTTCCAGAAGTAGATTGTCACACCTCCCAAGATCCTTTTGCGTGAATTCCAATTACTAATCTTTCAGTTAGCAGCCAACTATATTAACCCTTTTTGTGCCAAGGGAGTTGTTGTTGTTGTGTTCAATCTACCTCCAGTGTGTTTTCAGAGGTGGTAAATTGCATGGGAGGAAATTGCCCATCCTACTCTCTCAGGGAAGCTGGTGGATTTGAACTGTGTACGTTTGGGTTGGCAGTGCAACTCTTGATCACTAAGCCACCAGATTTTCTTTTTTGTACTGCTCAGGATCTACTCAGCAAAGATATCTGTTGCCCTCTGTGGAGCACCTGAGACTTGAGAGTTTTGATTACTGTTAAAATGTTGTTTTTGTTGTGTATCTTTGAGTCAGAACAGACCCATAGCTGACCCTCTGGTGGGTTTTCAGAGGTAGTTAATCAAATGAGAAGAGATTGCTCATCCTTCTCCTCTGAAGCAGCTGATGGATTCGAACCTCATGCCTTTGAGATTGCAATGCAGTTTCTTATCACTAGGCCACCAGGGAAATATACATCCTTAACTCAGAGACAGGGGATTACGTCCCATTTTGAATTATGTACATAAGATATAAGGGGCTGGAACTAGCTCATCATGTGAGAGAAAATCTGTTCTGGTTCTGTGGCCTCCTAGCTTCTGAACTGAGAAATATGACAAATTGGTAATGATTACCTCCAGGCCAAAGGCTTATGTATTTACACTATTGTACTATTTCTCTTTCGAATTTATATTTGCTTCTCAGATGTTTTTATTTTATCACAGTAATGTCTGCTTCCTGTTCTCTGTGAAAAGCTTCTCATTTTCAGATCACTGACACCACGTGGGGGTGGGAGTGGGGCTCTTGCATGAATAGGGAAATTGCTTGTCATAAGCAATTGCCTTGGATGCCTAGCATTTGAGTTTAGTTGTTATCCTCCTAAAAAGTAAAAAAAAAAAAAAAAAAAGGCCTTTAAGACACACAATGGGAAATGCTGGAAAGTTTGATTTAGAAATAGCCATAAGTATTCTGGGCGAGATCTAAACATATTTTTCTTGGTGGGAAATGATTATGTCTCTGGGAGCCCTTCAATACGATTGTGCACAAGCCAGCCCACCTCTGTTCCTTCTGATTGGAAAATGTAAATCATACTTACAGATTGTTTCCAAAAGAATCTTGAGCTGAGTCCTTGGACAAAAGTTGCAGTGAATTGTAGATTCTGATAGCTGAGTTACAACTCACTGAAAATCCAGGCTTGAAAATGGAAGCTCTGACAAACCTTCAAGCCAGCGCAGCACAAATGGTTCCTTGATAATTTATAGTCTACAGGCAGCTCTTGGGTTTATTATCACAATGACAAATGCACTGTCATTGTTAATAGGATATTTCCCAGCAAGGACTTCTTGTTATGCAAGCCAGGTTCTGTATGTCATGCAGCATGATAGCAATAAAGTCTACAAGAATTTGTAATGAACTTCAATTACTAATAGATTATGGTTAATGGGAAATATGTGCAGTAAAGATATGGGTTTTTATATGCACCTTCTGGTATTCTACAAGGCAATGATTTATGCTACAATTTATGTTAACATTTTCCACTGTGAAAAGACCCAATTTAGTAGAAAGCCTCTTCATCCATAACATATATTTAAGATAATTTTGCACATAATATAAATGAAGTTATAAAATTAGATATTAATCTATTTAATTCTAGCATTTTTATTTTCGTTGAAAATAAAGGAGTTGGGTTTTTTTCTCTTCTGAAGAGTACTGTAAGTGATAGTTTCTGTCATAAAATCAAAGCCAGAGATATAACAATACCTTTGATTTAAATGTAACATCTTTTATGTTCATTTCTTTGTTTAATGTTCTGCTGTAATTAAAGGCCCAGTTAAGATATGATATATGCATGTGTGTTGCTTATGTAACCATTGTTTTAAATTAAGAAATCCTCCAAGAATCAATGGTGAGTTTAGATGAATTTGTAATCATTGGCATGCATTCTCTCACTATAAACATTAACAGCTATGATACAAATGTTGAAATGCATATATAACAATATATGGCATGAACATACACACATGCAGCATATATATCTATGCATGTATTTATATAGTTCACAAACTAGAGACTGCAAAACATAGGTACAGACTAAAACTATTATCAGTAAAAATTAAACTTCAAAAAAATTCACCCAAAGATTCTGAGTTAAATGGTAATAAATTAAAAATTTTGAGAATACATTAGGCACAATCTTGAAAACTCATTGTAAACATTTTTCCTCTATTATATATATGTGTAGTATATGTGGTTGTTGTTGTTGATGTTGTTGTTATGTGTTGTCAAATCTCCTGCGACCCATAGCGACCTTATGTATAGCAGCCCCTAACCCTGCCCTGTCCTGAGCCAGTCTCACTAATTCTGAAACACCAACCCCCATTTTCCCAGTTACTGTTATCAATCCATCTCATCTGGGGTCTTCCTCTCCTGCATTATCCCTCCACACTTCCAAGTATGATGTCCTTCTACAAGGATTGGTCTCTCCTGGCCATGTGCCTAAAGTGTATGAGACGGATCTTCAAAATACTAGCCTCCAAGGAGAAACTTGGTTTCACCCTCTCCAAGACAGACTTATTTGGTTTTTTTTTTTGCAGTCCATGGTATGTTCAAGACTCTTCTCCAGCTCTACAACTTGAAGGTATTGATTCTTCTATTATCCTTAGTCATTGTCCAGCTCTCTGAGTCATAAGAAGTAATTACAAACACCATGGCCTGGACTGGGTGCACTTAAGTATCTAGGGTGACATTGTTGTTCTTCAGCACTTTGAAGAGGTTCCTCACAGTAGATTTTCCCGATGCAAGTTATCTTTTGAGTTCCTGACTGCTAGTTTTAGGAGTGTTCATTGTGGAGCTGAGCAAGCTGTAATTGTTAGCAACCTCAGTCTCTTTTCTATCTATCATGGTGCTGCCAATTGGCCAAGTGGTGAAAATATCAGTCTTCCTCTTCTTTTAATTTTAATTTATTATACTAATTTATTTACAAAATTTGAATACATTGCTTTCCAGAACAGATTCTTTCCATTTCCTTCACCCCTTCACCCATTAAATTGTAAAACCCCATGAGTAATCCCACCCTCCCCCTGCACATCCTCATCCCTCTGCTTCCACTCTCCCCGCCCCCTTGGATTCTTCTGTTCATTCTACAATAATGGTTTTATACAATATTTGCCTTGTGGGAACTGAGTTAGTTCACTCTGCATAATTCTCTCTAGTCCCTCCCAAGTTAGGTAATAATTTACAAAATTATTGCTCCTGCATGTTGCATAGTATTCCATTGTGTGAATGTACCATAATTTTTCAATCCATTCTTTTGTGGTTTAGACATCTAGGCTGTTTCCAAATTCTTGTGATGGTGAATAAAGCTGCTATGAACATTGGTATACAAGCCTCCATTTTTCCTCAGTTCTGATTTTTTAAGGTATATTCCAAGTAGTGGAATAGCTGGGTCATATGGAATTTCTATGTCCAGCTTTCTGAGGAAGCACCTAACTGCCTTCCAGAGTGGTTGTACCATTCTACGATCCCACTAAAAATGTATAAGAGTTCTCATCTTGCCACATCCTCTCCAGCATTTATTACTTGCTGTCCGGTTATATTTTACCACTATTACTGCAATGAGATGGTACCTCATTGTGGTTTTGATTTGCATCTCTCTTATTGCCAGTGATTTGGAACATTTCTTCATGTGTCTGTTTGCCATTCTAGTATCTTCCTCTGTGAAAATTCTTTGTCTTCTTGATATTGAGCTTCAATCCATATTGAAGACTGCAGTTCTTGACCTTCTGCAGCAAGCGCTTCAGGTCTTCTTCAGTTTCAGCAAGCAGGGTTGTGTAATCTGCATATCAGTGATTGTTGATTAGTCTTCCTCCACTCCTGATATCACATTCCTCCTCATAAAGCCCTGCTTCCTGAATGATCTGTTCTGCATATAGATTGAAAAATTATGGAGACAGGATACATCCCTGACATACTCCTTTCCAGATTTTGAACCATGTAGTGATTCTCTGCTCTGTTCTGAGAGCTGCTTCCTGATGTAAGTGTAGGTTTCACATAAGCACAATCAAGTGTTCTGGGATTCCCATTCTTCTCAAAGTTAGCCACAATTTGTTGTGGTCCACACAGTCAAATACCTTTGTATAGTCAATGAAACACAGGCAGACATTCCTCTGGTAGTGTTTCCTTTCTGCCAAGATTCATCTGATATTGACAGTAATGTGGAGTGATAGTGAAAACAACTTAAATAATTAAGTTTGATCTTTAAACTCAAAAATCATATTTTCTTTTTCTTTGAATCCTCTGATAGGCTTTACACTTCTTGACCACTACTCATCTGTTAGTTTGTGGTACTGTGGTGGCTTGTGTGTTGTTGTGATAATAGAAGCTATATCACAGGTTGAAAAGGTTGAAGAAAGGTACGCAGAGCAGATTATCCAGGAGGCTGAGCTCTGCGAGGAGAAGTGTGGCGTCAGGATTGGTGGAAGATCTATTAACAATCTGCGTTATGCAGATGATACAACCCTGCTTGCTGAAACTGAGGAGGACCTTATGCACTTGCTGCAGAGGGTCAAGGACTGCAGCCTTCAGTATGGACTGAGGCTCAATGTCAAGAAGACAAAGATTCTCACCACTGGACCAATTTGGTAGCATCAGGATGGATGGCGAAGAGATTGAGATTATTCACAGCTTCAGTTTGCTCAGTTCCATGGTCAACACTCTTGTCACCAGTAGCCAGGAAATAAAAAAAACGTATCGCGATGGGAAAGTCTGCTGTTAGGGACCTCTGTAAAGCACTTCAGAGCAACAGTGTCTCTCTGGAGACTAAGGTGTGCCTGAGAGAGACCATGGTCTTTGCAATCACTTGTTATGCATCAGAGAGTTGGACAAGGTCTAGGTAGGACAGAAGGAGAATTGATGCCTTTGAGCTGTGGTGCTGGAGAAGAGTATTGAATGTACCATGGACTGCCAAGAAAACAGATTCATCCTGGAGAGGGTTAAACCAAGCTACTCCTTGGAGGCAAGGATTCTGGGGCTTTGTCTGACATACTTTGGACATGTTGTAAGGAGGGACAGGTCCTTGGAGAGGGACATCATGCTTGGGAGGGTGGAGGGACAGCGCAGGAGGGGAAGACCCTCTATGAGGTGGATTGATTCAGTGACTGGGGTAATCAGGATGGGTGTGTCAAAGGCAGTGCAATTGGCACAGGATAGAGCAGGGTTTAGGGCTGTTGTACATAGGGTCTCTATGAGTCGCAAACAACTCGATGGCACATAACAACAACAACATATAACTGGTATTTCAAATACTAGCAAGGTCAGCCATGGTGGGCAAGTTCCCGCAGAATTTCTAAACTAAAACAGATTAAGAAGCAAGATTAGGCATGTACTTCTGAAATTATGGGCCCTCCAAAACGTGATGAATAACAGAAGAACATTTTCCAATATAAGGCCCTAGATTAGCCTCACAAGTTAGAAGACTGCCAAAATATAACTGGGTAAGGGCTGCCTTTTCTGAGTCTAAGTAAATGACATGTCTGGTGGAAACTTTTCAGTCAATGAGGGTTCTTTATTTGCTTACATCACACCACTCAAAACTAAAATAAATAACTGCAAACATCCATTAGTAATTAGAATGTGAATGTACCAAAATACGAATCTAAGAAAATCAGAAGATGCTGATTGACCACATAAAGATTGGTATCCTAGGCAGGAGTGAGCTTAGGTGGATCCGTATCAGTAATTTTGAAACAAAAAAATCACATGACCTACTATGCTTCCTAATTTTAAATCAGACGATCATCTGATCTACTATGCTTGGAATGACAAATTGAAAAGGAATGATATCATATTCATCATCAAAAGCAATATTTCAAGATCCTTGAAACACACTGCTGCCAATAACAAGAAAATATACGTATGCAAAGGAGGACAATTGGAATATAACTACTATTTCTATTGCTCAAATATACACACCAACCACTAAGTCCAAATATGAAGAAATTGAGCATTCTAACTAGTTTTTGCAGTCTATAATGTCTCAAACAGGCAATCAAGGTGCAGTGTTAATAATTGATGACTCGAATTATAACGTTGCAAACTAAAAAAAAAAAAAAGAATCGCTATTTGGTAAATATGACCTTGGTGACAATTGAGGTTGAAGATTACATTATATAACTTTGTGAAATCAACTTTACACATTTCAAAAGTATTCATTGCAAATACCACTTTTTTTGTGGTAATGGGTATCCATGGTGGACAGTGTTGGTTAGAGCTTCCCAACTAAAATAAGCCCGGAAGCAGGAGCAGCATCCGCTTCCTAAATGGCTTGCCTCTGGGTAGACGGCACCTAACAACAACAACAAACAACCATTTTTTAAAAAATATGTCTACTATACACATGGCCCTTACATGATGAAATAAACAAGAATCAGTTTGGCTACATCTGTGGAAACAGACAATGGAAAAAGCTTGATATTATGTCAGAGCAAAATGGTGGGGGATACAAAACATCATCAATTGCTCATATGAAAGTTCAAACTGTAATGGAATAAAATGAAAACAAGTGCACAATACCCTTAATTTGATTTTGAGTTTATCTCATCTGAACCACAAAACCATTTCAAGAACTGATTTGATGCAGTGAAAACTTATGACAGCATACAAGATGAGTGTGTGAAGACTCAAAGCATAAAGAACACAAGGTTTTTGTTGTTGTCATGTGCTTCATTGACTATGAAAAGGCTTTTGACTGTGTGGATCACAACAAGCTATGGCTGATTCTGAGAAGAATGGGAATCCCAGAACACTTGATTGTGCTAATGTAAACCTATACTTGGACCAAGAGGCAGTCGTCAAAATAGCAGGGAGACACTGGATGGTTCAAAATCAAGAAAGGGGTCCATCAGGGATGTATTTTGTCTTCATACCTTTTCAATCTGTATGCAGAACAGATCATCTGAGGTGCTGGGCTGAAGGAGGAGGAATGTGGCATCAGGATTGGCAGAAGAATCATCAACAACCTGTGTTATGCATATGACACAACCCTGCTTGCTGAAACTGAAGAGGACCTGAAGTGCTTGCTGCAGAAGGTCAAGAACTGCAGTCTTCAATATGGATTGAAGCTCAACATCAAGAAAACAAAGATTCTCACCACTGGGCCAATTGGCATCATCAGTATGGATGGTGAAGAGATTGAGATAGTTAACAGTTTTAGTTTACTTGGTTCCACAGTCAACACTCTTGGTAACAGCAGCCAGGAAATCAGGAGATGGATTGCATTGGGAAAGTCAGCTGTCAGGGACCTCTCAAGAGTACTGAAGAGCAACAATGTCAGGCTGGAGACTAAGGTGTGCCTGATCTAGGCTATGTCTTCTCAATTATGAGCTATATATCAGAAAGTTGGACAGTGAATAGGGATGATAGAATGAGAATTGATGCCTTTGAGCTGTGGTGATGGAGAAGAGTGTTAAATATACCATGGACTTCTAGGAGAACAAAAAGGTTTGTCCTGGAGAGGGTGAAGCCAGAATGCTCTTTGGAGTCAAGGATTGTGAAGCTTCGTCTGACATACTTTGGGCATGTTGTAAGGAGGGGCTGGTCCTTGGAGAGGGACATCATGTTTGGGAGAGTGGAGGGATGGCACAGGAGAGGAAGACCCTCGAGGAGATGAATCAATTCTGTGAGTGGAGTGGTGGGAATGAATGTGTTTGAGACAGCGAGTTTGGCACAGGATAGAGCAGCTTTTAGGGCTCTTATACATAGGGTCGCCATGAGTCGCAAGCGACTCGATGGCACATAACAACAACAACATGTGCTGTCAACTCAATGTGATTCATTGCTACTCTGTTAACAATAGATGTGAACCTTGTTCTATTTCATGCCATCTCCACTATTTCTATATATTTGAGCACATTGTTATAATCACTGCACAACCCATCTTGTTAAAGTTCTTCCTCTTTTTTGCTGATTTTCCATTTTTCCAGACATGATGACTTTCTCTAAGGAATTACCATGCCTAAAGCATGTAAGATGACATGTCACCATCCAAGGAGCACCTTGGTCACACTTCCTCCATGCCAGACTTACTGGTATTTTGGTAGTCCATGAAATTATTCAGTACTCTTCTCCAACACAATTCAAAGGCATCATTTCTTCTTCTGATATCCTTAGTCGTTGTCCAACTTTCAAATGCAAAGTAAGTAATATAAACGACCATAACTTAGATCAGGTATACCTTGGTCTTGTCTTAAACTGACATCTTTAGCATTTTGGAGAGGTCCCTGACAACAGATTTTCCAAATGTAATTTATCTTTTATTTCTTGATGACTGTTACCAAGCGTAATGATTGTGGATTCAAGTAAAGTGAAATCTTTTACAATTTCAATCTTTTCTTAATTTATCATGATGTTGATTACTGATCCAGCAATGATTTTTTTTTTCTTGATGTGGATATGTAATCTAAATTAAAATCTGATATGTAATCTATATTGTAATCTATGATCTTCTGTAGCATGTCCTCCTCACTTTCAGCAGCAATGTCATGTCATCTGCATAATGGAGGATATTGATGAGCCTTCCTTTGATCCTAATGCCACATTTTACTTTATAAAGTCCAGTTTCTTGAAAATTCACTGAAAAAAGAGAACACCTGAAAGATGGACTACACAAATGCATTTGAATGTGTAGATGTATAGATGACAAAAAAAAATATCATGGCTAATAAGCTTGGATGTGAGAGTGGCATCCTTCTGAAATAACTTGTCTCAGGAAAACCTATGAACCTGGGGAAACTATGAAAGTTATACAAGTGTTCAGGTCTTTCATTCATAGGGTTGCTATGAGTCACCTACAACTCGACAGCACTTAACAACAACAATGAGAACGCCCAGTTGGCCTAGTGAGAGAAAATGATATTACCAAGCCACAGGTGAGTAATTTTAAACTGTGGCCCTCAGGCCTAGTGTTAATTGTCTTTGGTCAAATATTCTGCTAGGTTGTGTAGCACTTGTCTGTCCATTTGCTGTACATAGGTAACTTGTGGTTGCTCTGATGCTGAAAACTGTGACACTGATATGTCAGATACAATAATGTTTACTCATGGTAGACAGTGTTTGGTGGCACTCCCCAATCAAAACAAGCTTTGAAGAAGGAGTGGCATCCACTTCTGAAATAGCTTGTCTCCGGAAACCCTATGAACTTGGAGAAACGATGAAAGTTATACAAATGTTCAGGTCTTTCATTCATAGGGTCTCTATGAGTCATCTACGACTTGACAGCTCTTAACAACAAAAACATCAGTGTGAAAAAGTGAGTATTCTAGAACACTTAACTGTGCTCATGTGAAACCTAGACCTAGACAAAAGGATATGGTACAAAGAGAGCAAAGGAACACTGCTTGATTTAAAATAGAGATGTGAGCATCAACACTGTTTCCTTCCTCCATATGTATTTATGAAGAAATCAATTATTCATTAAAAATATAAGAAAGAAAAACCCAAAATTAATATTAGAAGATATTTTGAAACTTGTTCTTGAACTTAGAGAAGTGAAAGTGAAAGGAATAAATGATAAAGGAAGAGAGTTGAATAGAAGATTTCAAAGGAGAATTCGAGAAGACAAATCAAAGTATTTGAACAAAATGTACAAAGACCTTGTGTTGGAAAAACAAAAGCATTTCTGAATCTGAAATAAATGAAGAACAAATTCAAACTTTAAACTGCAAAAGTAAAGAATTCTATAGGAAAATCTAAGAGCTCCACTTTAGTGAAGAGACACTCCCCCAATATAAAAACTGACAGTAAAACGATACCCTTAAAAGCAAACCATACAAAGATAAGCACACATACAGATATAACGGCAGTGACAAAAGGTCCAGAAGACCTGAAGATTAACTGGCCTTAGTTAGGGGTGGTCGGCATTGGTCTTTCACTGTAGCCCTTCCACCAACCTCTGCCTCAGACACTGAGGGACCGCAAGGTGAGGCCTTTAGCTAATCCTTGATAAGATGTCTCAGGCTACAGCCACTTCTTACCGTGATCTGGGTGCTCCTGGATGAAGACAGCTCTCCTAGCCTCCCAGATCAACTCTGCATGAATCTGGTTGCTACTGTTCTTAGGCTTCCTACACAGGAATCAGATTGATTGCATCTGTGGAAGAATCAATGATGAAGCTCAGTATCAGCTATGGAAACCAGGCCAAGTGCTTACTGTGGAACAGACCATCATATACTCAAATGCAAGTTCAAATTGAAACTAAAGAAAATGAAAACAAATCCCCAAGAACCAAAATATAACCTCGAGTCTATCCCATCTGAATTTAAACCTATCTCAAGAACAGATTTGAGGTATTGATCACTAATGAACAAATACCAGGTGGGCAATGGGATGTTATCCAAGGATTTCCATAAAGAAAGCAAAAGGTCATTACAAAGACAGTTATTGTTGATTGCTGTCGAGTCAAGCACGACTCATTGCGACTCTATGAATGAAAGACCTGATGCCTTTCTGTAACTATTGTCTTTCTCCAAGTTCATAGAATTTCCATAGGCATGTGGTGTAGTAAATGGATGCCACTCCTGCTTCCAATCCTGTTTTAAACAGGGAGCTCGACCAAACACTGTCCACCTTAGGAAACCATTATGGCATTTGAAACCATAATGGCATAAGGTTCTACATCACAGCAAACCTAAACTACCACAATACAGCAAACTGATAGAAGAGTGATGTACTAAGTAAAAGAATGTTCCTCCAAAATGTAACAACACTAGTCTCACTTAGCAGTGGTTAAGTGCTGTAAAGTTGAAAATTACTCAGAGTGACACTATGAACAAAAGACCCAAACCCTGTTCAATAACAAACATCATTTCTCTATGTTCATAGAGTTTCCAGAGGCATCTGGTGTATGAGGTGGATACCACTCCTGCTTCCAAACTGGAACCAATCTGGAAGCCCTTTCCAAACACTGTCCACAATGGGTAAACATTATGGTATTTGACACAACAATGGCACAGAGTTCAGCATCACAGCAACTCCAAGATACTTCAGTACAGCAAATCACAGACAACTGCTGTACCATTTAAAGAATGTTCATCCCCAAATTAATTAATTTAGAGAGGAAAAAAGCCCAGTCAGCTGACACCACTTGTGGAGGGAAAAAACCAATAACACAAAACAAAACAAAACAAAACATTCTTTACATAACCCTCATCAAGATGTGAGTAAATGACTTCCAGAGTGGAACCACTCCACAGGAGCCTCCCACACCAGCAGCAGACATAGCCCAGCACTAGGGAATTTTAAAGATGTCCAACCAATGCTGTTGACTGTAATAAACAGAATAGACCCTCCTCCCTTGAGTTTTTGTTGACTAGGGGCATCATGCTTGGGAGGGTGGAGGGACAGCGCAGGAGGGGAAGACCCTCTATGAGGTGGATTGATTCGGTGACTGGGGTAATCGGGTTGGGTGTGTCAGAGGCAGTGCAGTTGGCGCAGGATAGAGCAGGGTTTAGGGCTGTTGTACACAGGGTCGCTATGAGTCGAAAACGACTCGACGGCACATAACAACAGGAAAAGATAAAAAACAAATGTCAGAAGAGAGTGAATATTGTGCTAAAATGCTGAGTAGGCAAAACAAAGGGAAGAAATCAGGAAGTTAAAGAGTTAAACTGAAGATTTCAAAGGGCATCTTGTGAACACAAAGTAAAGTATTATAACAAAATGTGCAAAGAGTTGGAGTCAGTAAATAAAAATGGAACAACTCACTTGGCATTTATCAAGCTGAAGGGACTGAAGAAAACATTCAAGACTCGAGTTGCAATACTTAAAGTTACTTTAAGGAAAATATTGAATGATCTAGGAATCATCAAAAGAAGTTGAAAAGAACACAGAGTCACTGTATCAAAAAGAACCATGTCAGAGAATAGTATAATATCAAGAATCAATGGCAAAAAGGGGGAAGCTTTATTCAAGCTGTTCTTAATGAATTGGCAAATACAATGCCCCAGGAATTGCCAGAAATATGCCTCTGGCATATTTCAACAAACAGAAGAAGCTCTAAATGTGCTCACCAGATTGTGCCAAGAAATCTGCAGGTCAGCTGCTTTGTTAACTGATTGAAAAAGGGTAATATTTATTCCCATTCCCCAAAAAAAAGGTATTTCAATAGAATGTAGGAATTATCAAATTACACTTATGTCACATAACAAGCAAAACCTTGCTGAAGGCGTTCCAAAAACGAATAGAGTAGAACATTGACAAAGAATTGAAAGAAATACAAACTGGTACTAGAAAAGGCCGTGGCACTAGGGTTATCATAGCTGGTGTCAGATGGATTGCAAATGAAAGTAGAGAGTACCAGAAGAATGTGCATTTGTGTTTTATTGATTATGTAGAGTCATTTAATTGTATGGATTACAAAATATTGTGGCTAACATTGAGAAGAATGAGCATTTCTGAACACTTGATTGTGCTCATATGAAACCTATGTATTTAGAGCAGGAAGTCGTTGTCAGAACTGAGTAAGAACACTGTATGGTTGAAAATCAAGAAAGGAGTACATCAGAGACATGTCTTTTCTCTATATTTTTTTCACTCTATATATGAGCAAATAATTCAGGAGGTTAGACTTTATAAAGAAGAATGTAGCATCAGGATTGAAGAAAGATTTACCAACCTGTGTTATGTAGATGACAACAATCTTGGTCACCAAAATGGAAGAGGACTTGGAGCATTTGCCACAGAAGGTCAAGTACTACAACCTTCAGTACAGACGGCATTTTCAACATCAAGAAAACAAAGATAAAAAAAATAAATTTAAATGAAACAAAACAAAGATCTTCACCACCGGGCCAGTATTAAGCATCATGATAGATGGAGAATAGATTGAGGTTGTTAACAATTTCATCTTGTTCAGATCCACAATCAACACCCTTGGTACCAGCAGTCAGGAAATCAGGAGATTTTTGCATTGGGAGAGTCTGCAATGAGGGGACCTTATCAAATGATCTAAGAGCAATGATGTCAGTTTGAGGACGAAGGTGAGTCTGATTCAGGCAATAGTCTTTCTGGTCACTTGCTATGCATCTGAGAGCTGGACAATGAATGGAGATGATAGATGAAGAATTGATACCTTTGAGTTATGATGCTGGAGAAAAATATTGAACATGCCATTAACTGCCAAGAGAATAAATAGGTCTTTCCTGGAAAGAGTGAAACCAGGTTGCTCCTTAGGGTCAAGAATTTTGAAGCTCCATTTCACATGAGTAAGGCCACATGGGGATCACTGTATCTGACCTACACAAACTCCACAGGGAAGGGGAATAGTTCCTATAATTTTTATTTTATTATTTGTGTGTGTGTACAGACAAATTGGATATGACTGGTATCGGAGGAGATTGCCCCTCCTTCTCCAGCAGAGCCTCTGGTGGATTCCAACCATGTACCTCTAAGATTACAATGCATCTTCTTGCCACTAGGCCACCAGAGCTCCCTAGAACTGTCGCCATCAATAGCACTAATAATACAAAACCAATTCCATGAGGTCAGACAGTCTCTTATGCTCCTACACCTCTATTACTCACATTACTTCACTTAGTACTCTACTGAGTCTGAAACCTGTTGCAATAGCTCACAGACAACACAGACAACTTCCCATATTAGGGAAGTAAAAAGCTATAACTCAGGTTAGTAGCAGAATAGAAAAACTCAGTCAGGTTAGTTGATGAAATATACTCACAGGTAGCCTTTATTCTCACAGCTTTAGGTCACTGTTACAAGTTCTTAGTCCTGCCAATTGTGGTTCTCCCTGAGTTCTCCAACAAACTTGAGCAAAAGTTCTTAGCTCTGGTTCCATGGGCTAGCAGTCCCAAAGTCAGCTCCATCCCATGTGGGGTATGTGGTTCTTTGTTTCAATGATTGTCACTGCTCTCATGTAGGTCTGGCTGAGACAAGAATCTCTAGCTCTGGAGAAAACACACTGCATGTGTGCTTCTTCTTTGCTGGTGATGAGATTCTCAGAATCTATAGCTGAATCTGTTCAATTTAGTGGCAAGACTATCCAAACTCCCTGTGAATAGACAGGCTAATATTTCCATATTTGTATGTTTTGCCCAACCACATCACAAAGCCAAAGTGGATGGCTAGGGATGCTATTCTGAACAATACTTTGGGCATGTTGCCGGGAGGGACCAGTTGTTGGAGAAGGATGTCATACTTGGAAGGGTAGAGGGTCAACACAAGAGAGAAAGACCCTGGATGACCAGAACTGTGACAATGGAGGCAGACATGTCAGAGATGGTGAGGCTGGCTCAGGATAGGGCAGGGGTCAGAACTATTGTTCATAAAGTCACTATAAATCACAGTCGACTCAATGGCACATAGCAACAACAACAAAATAGAAAAATATTGGATGACACTGTAAGTATCAAAAGAAAAAGGGAAGAATACACAAAGCCATAAGATGAGGGAAAGAGTAGGAGAGAGAGAGAGAAAGAATTGGTCTACAAGGAATCATTTCAGGAAGATATCTCTTTCTTCCTTCAGTACCATTGGTATTTGATCATACAATATCTTTCTGAAATGAAATCAGTTATCTGCTGGAGAGCTAGCAATGAGTTGGTTCCTACTTGACAGCACACAACAATAACAAAAACAACAACACACCTCCTTCCACAGCCTTTTCTGATTGCAGCTTGGGTTTCTGACATTTTCCAGTCAGTGCACTTCTTCAGCCATTTTTTAAACAATTTTCAACAAGTTTTTACTTTTGTGTGATGTTAATAATATTGTTCATTAATTTTCACATTCTGTTGGATAACCTTTTTTTATCAATGTAAAAAAAATGTGAATCTCTTCCAATTAGTCGACCAAGGAGCTGTTTTCAAATATTTTAGCATAGACCCGTGAACATGTCCAGGTTTGTGTCTGTTTACTGGAACATCTCAATTGACATTCCACCAGTTCGTGGAACCCTACTTTTGTTAATGCTTTCCAACGCAGTCTGGAACTGGTGAAATACCAATCAATACTCACTGCTAACTCTCCAGCAGGTTTATAGAGTTAGTAAATTGCTCAGAAGGAGATTGCCTGTCTTTTTATGGAGTAGCTCGTAGATTCAGATTTTGTGACTTTGGGATTGCAGTCCAGCTTTTTACCACTAGGCCAACCAGAGCTCACAATGTCAAAATGGACCTTATCTTAAAACAAAGAATACCAGAAAGAGATTTATTTGTATTGTATTGCCTATGTAATTGTTTTGACTGTGTAAATCATCATAAATTATGTTCAACACTGAAATTATCCATGCTTAGCCTGTAAATAAATGAAATAGCAATGGTTCAAACAGAACAAGGAAATACTGAATAGCTTAAAATCAGCAACAGTATTAATTAGAGTTATATCTTTTCACAAAATCTATTTAATCTGTACCTAAGCACATACTCTGCAAAGGTGAACCATATGAAGAATAATGTGACATCAGTAGTAAGAAGCGCCATCAATGATCTTTATTATACAGAAGACATAACCTTGCTTGCTGAAAGTAAAGAGAATCTGAAGCAATTATTGAAGAAGATCAAAGACTATAGCCTTTTGTATAAATTGCACTACAAATTAAAGAAACAAAGATCCTCAAAATTTGATCAATGGACAACATCATAGCAAATGGAGAAAAAAGTGAAGTCGACAAAGGTTTCGTTTTACTTGATCCACAGTCAACATCCATGGAATCAGAAGTCAGGAAATCCAATAACATATTGTGCTAGGCAAATGTACTTTCAAGAATCTCTTTAAATTGTTAAAGGTAAATGATGTTAGTTGAGAGACCAAGGAGCACTAGCCCCAAGCCATGGTATTTTCGTTGACTTCATCTGCTTGGGAAAAGTTGAGCAACAAATAAGAAAGAGTAAAGAAGAATTTACAGCATAGAATCAAGTTGTTGGCAAAAATATTACATATACTATGGACTATCAAAAGAAACTCCACCTGAATTTCAAAATCATCTTAGGAATGGGTTTGAAGCATTGAACACCAATGATTAAAGATCAGATGAGTTGTGGTGTGACATCAAGGATATCAATCATGAAGAGAGTAAACAATCATTAAGAGGGCAGTGGAGAAAGAAAAAAAAAACCAACATAGATGTCAGAAGAGCCTCTGAAAATTGCACTGGGGTGTCAAGAAGCCAAACAAAGGGAAAATATACAGAAGTAAAAAAAACTGGAAAGAAGATTTCAAAGGGCACCTTGAGTTGACAAAGCAACGTATTATAATGGAATGTGCAAAGAGCTGAAATTGGAGAATAAAAACAAAGAACTACCTCTGTGTTTCTCAAGCTGAGAGAAGTAAAAAACAAATTTAAACCTCAAGTCCCAGTATTGAAAGATGCTATGAGCAATGTTAAATGACCCAGGAAGCATCAAAGAAGATGGAGGGAATACACAAAGTCACTGTACCAAAAGGAATTGACTGACACTGAAAAATTTCAGGAAGTACCATATGAGCAGGAGCCAATGGTAATGAAGGAGGAAGTTGAAGCTGCACTGAAGGCACTGGCAAGAAATAAGGCCTCCAGGAATTGAGGGGGACACCAATTGACTTGCTTCAATTAACAGATGCAACCATGAATGCACTCGCCAGTATATGCCAGGAAATATGGAGGACAGCTGTTTGGCCAACAGACTGGAAAAGGTTCATATTTGTTCCTATTCCCATGAACAGTGATCTAACAGAGAAAGTTATCAAATGATATCATATGCAACCAAAATACTGCTGGCTAGAAGAGTAGACAGGAAACTCCCAGATGTTCAAACAAGATTTAGAAGTAGCACCAGGAATATCATTGCTAATGTCAGATGAATTCTGGCTGAAAGTAAAGAATATCAGGGGAATGCCTATTGATGATTTAATGATCATGAAAAGACATTTAAGTGTGTGGATCATAACAAGTTATGGCTAACATTGAAAAAAATTGGACTATCAGGACACTTAATTTTGCTCATATAAAACCTATACATACCTAGGCCAGGAGGCAGATGTACAGAGATGACATAATTTAAAATTAAGAAAGGAGTGCATCAGGGTTGTATTCTCTAGCCATACTTTTCCAATCAATATGCTGAGAAAATTCTTTGAGAAGCTGGATTCTATGAAGAAGAATGTGGCATCAAGATTAAAGAAAGATCTATGTTATGCAGGTGACACAAATTTGCTTGCTGAAAGTGAGGAGGACTTGAAGCACTTGTAGCAGAAGATCAAAGAATACAGCCTTCAATATGGATTGTATCTCAACCTCAAGCAAACAAAAATTCTTACCACTGGACTGATAGGCGACATCATGCTAGATGAAGAAACAATTGAAACTGTCAATAATTTCATTTAATTTGGAACCACAATCAACACCCTTGGTAGCAGTAGTCAGAAAATCAGGAGACATATCGTACTGGGAAAGTCTGCACACAAGGTCCTCTCCAAATGATTGAGAATCCATGATGTCAGTTTGTGAATGAATGTGCATCTGATTCAGGCCATGGCCACATTCAGGTTGTTCACTTGCTATACATCTGAGTGCTGCATAATGAATAAAGATGACAGAAGAAGAACTGATGCCTTTGAGCTGTCGTGTTAGAGAAAGGCACTGAACATCTGACTACTGAAAATGGACTGCCAGAAGGACAAATATGCTTTGGAGAAAATTCACCCAGAGTGTTCCTTGGAGGCAAAGATGATAAAGCTTCATCTCATATTTCAGGCATGTTTCTAGGAGACACTATTTTTTGGAGAGGGACATGATGCTCAGAAAGAGAGCAAAGGAAAGGAAGACTTGCAACCAGATGGATAACACATTGACTAGTGTGTCATGAAGTGTGAGGATGGCCCAGGATAATACTGGGTTCACATCTGTTGTTCATAGGATCACAATTTGTCATATTTGACTTGATGGCACATAGCAACAACAACAAAAATAACTAAGAGAATAAGCAAATCTGTCTTGATTGAGGTGTAGCCATACTGTTCCTTCCTTAGAGGCAAGGATGATGAGACATCATCTCATATACTTTTGACCTCTTGTTAAGCAAGAAGAGCCAGTCTCTGGAAAAGGATGGAGAATCAGAGAATGACAGATTGTTACAGTAACTACAACACAATGTTTCAGTAGAATGGAGATTATGAGAGTAGTAATGTATGGGACAAGGTTTCAATCTATCATACATAAGGCTGATATGAGTTGGAGTCAATGGCACATAACAATTTAACACATTATCTAGAAATAGCAAATAAACATATAATGGACATAACATACTCATTGCTGTTCTTACTTGAATAACATTTGAACTGTTCTATCCCTGAAGACCCTACCCAACTGAAATAATGTGAGGGCTTAGGGTGCAAAAGTTAAGCACCAACAGCTTAGTGTTATTGACAGGTGCTAAGATGTTGCCTCTGAATCACAGTGACCCTATGTACAACAGACTGAAACCTAGCTCAATTCTGTGCCATTCTCTGCTCTACTTAAACCTAATTCCGCAGTTATTCACCCAGTTTATCAATATCCTTGAGGGTCTTCCTCTACAAACCCAGAAGAAAACCAGTTTTCCCCTTTTTTTATCCTTTCTAAAAGCATTTTCTTTTATTTCTAAACTTTCTGTAAAAAAAAAAAACCACACACACAAGAATTGTGTGCCATGTTTGCATTGGAGAAATGCTAGTCATATATATGTCTATATTATTCAGTTTTCGTGTATATATTGTCAAAATGACAACTAGCTCTTTCACTTAACTTCTTAACAGGTTAAAGTTCAAATAAAGTTTTCTCTAAGCCTTTGCATCTTCATCTGAAATATGGCAATGATTCATAAATATTTTTGTTGTGTGGAAAGGATATGAAGTAACATATCCTGAGTTTTATAAAGTGTTTGCTGAATTCATTCCTGAGAAACACACACACACACAAACCCTCAAAAACTTGAACTCATTACCAGAGAGTCAGAATCAACTCATAGCTGACCCTCCAGCAGGTTTTCAGAGGCTGTAAATCACAGAGGAGTGGATTACCCATCTTTCTCCCAAGGAGAAGTTGGTAACTTCAAACTGCTTACCTTTGGGATGGCAGTCAACTCCTGACCTTCTTGGTCACCAGAACTTCTTGGACTTTAGATATTGTTGTTATTATTTGTGGTGTTTAAAGAAAAATTGCCCTGTATATATCAGTAAAAAAAATTTAATATCATACTAAGTATTACTAAGTCACCACTGGGTATTGGACTGCTAACTAAAACTCAGTGACACAAATCTATCAGCCACTCTGAAGGACAAAAATTCTTCAAGTGACAACCTCCTCCTAAAATGACTTATAGCCTCGGAAACCCAACCAACAGTCACTGTGAGTGAGAACTGACTCGAAGATCTTTTTGAACAGCCCTGGTGCTTCTTAAAGGTATGTATTATATTGATAAAGGTAAGATTGATGGTCATCTCAATCAGCCACTTTAAGGGAGAAAGAAAAGCAATGTCTGTCCTCCTAGTAATCTTGGAGCCCCAAGCACTCAATGCAGGGTTTTCATGTGTTGAAATTTGATTCCATGGGTTTTGAGTTTCATAAAAATCTACTACTGTCATTATTGACAATGTTCCTTATAAACCTTCACGTCTGCTAGGTTTTTAGGTTCTGGTGAGCTTCACAGGTCACCTAGTTGGTTTTGAACATTGTGCTTTTTTGAAATTGGTCTGCATGGGATCAAACTGACACTAGCAACACAAAATATAAGATAGAAAACTTGTTAGTCAGTGAGATTGATGAGGAAGACCAACTCAGAAAAGGAGGGTAAGAATGGTTGACACAACTCACTGTTGTAGAATGAGGCTGGCATTGGGGTGGGGGTAAGACTGAGAAAAACTGGATGAAATATGTTTACGGCATTGAAGTCTATGGGGGAGAGAATAG
>NW_006399893.1:3582907-3599278 GCF_000299155.1 Elephantulus edwardii | reverse complement strand
GGGGAGAAGGGTGCAACAATGAATGAATGGAATTCCAAAATCTCTGTAGATGTTCATTGAAATGAAAAATAAACAACCTAAATTTAAAAAAAAAGAATGTATTCAGTGTCAGTTAATTGTATATAGAGTTGTTGAATTAGTGTGTTCTGTATATATGTATATGCATATGCATATTTGGAAGGAGAAGTGGCATCCAATTCCTAAACAACATGCCTCTGGAACTCTATGAAATTTGAGAAACGATAGTTATAAAAAGGTTTCAGGTCTTTTGTTCATAGGGTTGCTATGAGTCACTCAGTGGCAATCAACAACAACATTCTTAACAAAAACATTCTTTTTTTTTTTTAACAAAAACATTCTTAACAAAATAAAATAAACTGTAAAAATGGAAGAATAACTGATAATATGTGTATAAATGTCTAAAAGGGGGAAGAAATTACTAGGATAACAGAGCTTAGTGGGAAGATGGAGTGAAAGTATCCAATGGAGACTTGAAAATATAGGCTAATAATAGGCATAGAGAAATAGTAATTAATCTTATAAAACACAATGTTTATGAATGGTTGTATGAAACACAATGTGAAGGAAAGATTATGTGAAATACCATGTACATGGAAAAACACATGTATATGAACTTTATATGCAAATCAATATAAAAAATAATTATAAAATAATAATTAGAAAGAAATAAAAAGGAAGAATCATTTGTTTGATATTTTAAAACAAGAGAGTCTTAGGCCTTATCTGTGATTTAGACTTGGGGTAAAACCCAGAAATTTTCACTTTTAATAAGCATGCCAGGGCATTCTTGTACAAAGAAAAAAAATTGTATAACAGTGCATGGGCACAAATTATACAGTTGGTACTGATGTTTCCATAGTTTGCTCAAACAGGACTGAATACCACAATTAATGGCTAAGTCAACTGGTAACTGAGTGTTTGAAATCATGCAGATTAAATATTTAGAATCTAGGTGGTCGTTCAAGTTAGTGCACACCTTTTCTTGGTATTTTGACCCCTTTGAATTGAAAATTTTTTCCTCACAAATAGTCACCTGTTCTACTAGATTTGATGTAATTTATGTTATACTTTTCAGTAGTTATCACATCATTTTTCTATGTGTTGGGGGGTTTTGCTCTCCTTTATAGATTGTTGTTGTTAGATGATCAAGGGTCCACTATAGCTCATAGCCCTTCTAGAAAGAGCAGATTGGAAACTTCCTATCCTTCACCATCCTCAGGATGCGATGCTCAAGGTTATTGTTACTGTCACAGTGTCATTTCACTTCATTGAAGGTCTTCTTTTCTTTCATTGACTCTCTACCAGCATGATACCTTTTTTCCAAGAACTGGCCCTCCTGATATTATGCCCAAAGTATGTGAAATGATGTTTCACATCCTTACCTCTAAAGAACACCCTGGTTGCATTTTCTCCAAGACTTTCATTTGTTCTTTGGGATATGTAATATTCTCTTCAAACACCACAAGTCAAGAGAATCAATTATTTTTTCCAGTTTTCTTTTCAAAAAATATTTCTTGAGTTCTCATGTCTCTGTTGTTGTTGTTATGTGCCATCGAGTTGCTTGCGACTCATAGTGACCCTATGTACAAGAGCTCTAAATGCTGTTCTATCCTGTGCCAACCTAGCCATCTCAAACGCACTTATTCCCACTGCTCTAGTCACAGAATCGATCCATCTCATCAAAGGTCTTCCTCTCCTTCGCCGCCCCTCCACTCTGCTGAACATGATGTCCCTCTCCAAAGGCCAGTCCCTCCTTGCAACATGCCCCAAATATTTCATGTATCTAGACATTGTATAAATAGATAAAACCATAACCAACAAAGTTTCAGCCCTTTCCTCTAGGAATTCATCTAGATTCCAGAGTTTTTTAATACCACAACTATACTCAATAGAAAAAGACCCAACATATTGAATCAATTAAGCCTCTGATGATTCAGAAGATATTCTCAGATCTTGCAATAACGAAGGTGATATTATGAATACTATTCGTCATGTTATATTCAAAGCCTTGACATTCAAGTTAGTAGATTTCAATTTAGTAGGCTACATCCAAGAGAGTATGGCTTATTGCATATGGCGACATCAATTCTTTTACTGTCTTCCTTACTCCTGTCCAATTCTTAACCAAGCTGATGAAGTCCAACAAATAGTCTCTTCATAGCAGAATCACCAATGAAATCCATTCCATGGGGAAAGAATAAAAGTTCTGAAGGTAGGAGATAATTGGAGATCATTACCAAGACCAAGACCAAAGAGTTGAGTGAGATATGTATAGAAATTCAATTAGAGTGACTAGCAGAGGCACCAAGGTGAGGTAGTTAAAGAACATAGCCTCCAACATTAATCTTATCTGTGTGGAATTCTGGCTCCATCAGAACTGAGAACATGAGATAATCATATCATAGATTAAAATCTCATTGTTTTGTGTGAAATGGAAATGAAAAATAATGATTTGCAGACATGCCGTTAAAATTAAATAAGCAATATTAACACAACACAGTGTGTGACACATAGTCTTTGTTGTTCGGTGCCATCAAGTTAGTTCTGACTCAGAGCGAACTTGACCTTATGTATCACAGAATAAAGCACCACTCAGTCCACTGTTATCCTCAAAGCTTTTACTGTGTTTGGGTTCGTTGTTGCAGCCACTGTGTCAGTACATTCCCATGAGGATCTTCCTCATTTTTGCTGATCCTTTGTACCTAGCTAGAATGCAATAAATGCTCAAAGTTTTCTCAATTCTTTAAGGTCTTTTTTCTTTAGCAAAATAATTTCATCAATGAGCAACAGTTTTTGAGCTGTGAATTATAAATGAGGGAAACCTAGGGAAGCAGCTAAGCCTGAGAGTTAGCATTTACCATTTCTAAGGATGCACAGATGGAAAGCTCATGGCTTGCCAACCTTGTCCAACCAAATCTATCCCATGAGGCTTTTTCTGAAACATGTAAGCCCTGGCTAATGTTTTTGTCCTATTTTCTGGGTAACTTTTATAAAATGAGGCAAAAAGACAAAGTCTTCCTCTACTCAATCTTGGGGGGAAAAACCCTAAACACACATAATAATAATAATAATAATAATAATAATAATAATAATAAACCACAAGGACTGTTAAGCACCTTCCATTAAAACTTACTGTGGTGTAGATTAAGTTTCTCAGAAAATGTACAAGGCAGCAGCAATATCTTGATAAATAAGCCAAGGCTGCAATGTGCTTGTGCTGATAATAAGTAGCATGGAGCAACTGCCTCTTCCACAAAACCCAGGGATTTATGTCCAGTCGGCCAGCCTGAAAACCAGCAAATTAACTCATGAAGCCAATATATCAACACATGGGGAAAGAAGGAATCACAGTCCAGAAATGAAATTAGCATGAAATTAGTTAGCTGTAGGACATAAATACAGGAGCTGACATTCGCCTGGGTCTTCTGTATCAAATATCTTTGAGAACTCACCAGACTTGGACTGGAGTTGATGGCCTTTGTGATTTATTTCAGCATTTTCGACGCTCAGAGGGTTATTTGCAAAGTCCTCCAACTATCATTAAGATGAATCGGGAAACAGAGCTAATTCTTAAGGAGACCAAGACAATCATGGAAAGACACTGCTTATACAGAATATCCACAATGTGTCATTGCAGCCACCAGAACAGTATACTACTGTATTTATTAATCCATTACTACTGAGATTAAGGCAATCTGACATGAAACACTAATGACTTTTTTGGCACATTTGGAGATTGTGACTGTCATAGCTCAGGGATCCTCTTAAATCAACCCCCTTTTACTGCTGTTGTCTTTTCCTGGTGTATATCATGTTGAGAAATGGATTGCATGATCCGTAGCTCTAACGCCCCCACATTAGTGGAACCAATACTATGAATGTGTGCTGCAGCACATGAATCATAAAGAAGCAATGATATAGGTGACAGGACAATCTAAACATGAGAATGCTGATACCTGGGAACTGATGAGGATTTAGACAAAGAAATAAAGATAAAAATAAAAGTCATTGAATGGGAAAATCTAGATATACACAACTAGTGTAAAGAAGGGAAGCTCTGGTGGCTTAGTGGCAAGGAGTTGCCCCATCAACCCAAAGGTATAAGGTACGAATCCACCATCTGTTTGGCAAGAGAGAAATGGATAATCTCTCCTGTGCAATTAAACTGCCTCTGAAACCCTACCAGATAGTCAAATATGAGTCAGTTCTGATTCAACAGTACATAACAACGACATATTGTATAAAAAAAAAAATTACTAGTGTTTAGAATGAGACCTTGGCAGTTCAGTGGTCAAATTCTCTCTCACCTTCCATGTAGGAGATCTGAGCTCGGTTGCTGACCAGTGCACCACTTATACAACCTCCACTTGTTGGTGAACAAGATGCAGCAGAGTTTCCAAAGTGAGACAGACTAGGAAGAAAGATTGCATTGTTTGCTTCCAAATGGTAACCTATACAATCCCTATTGATCACAATGGACCATTCTTCAACCAATCCTGTGAATGTTGCAGGACCAGGGAGAATTTTGCTTTGTTGCACATGAGGTTAAAAGATTTAGAAGACATGATTTAGAAGACACTTTAGTGGCAACTAATAACAACAAATGTTTGAATGAATGCCATTTCATCATTTAAGGATGTGATTTTGAAAAATGCTACCCTAAACACTCTAACTGCTTATTCTCTCCTTCTGTAATTAGATATTCTTTAGTTTGTGGATGGATATTTGAGGGGAAAGGAGAATTAGTTGTATTAAAACTTAATTTTTAACCCAATTTTAATAAATATAATTAATAAAAAATTAAAGAGTATTAAAACCTAATTGACCTAATATATAGATGCACAATGTGGAGTTAGAGAGTCTTGAGCCTAACTCGGCTCCTATTAATAAACTTACCCTGGGAACTAGGCTGAATCTTATTACAACATCATCTCAGTTGCCGCATCTATAAGATTGGTATAATAACCAACCTTTTCAACTCATTAAATAAAAATAAAATAAAATCTTATACCTGTTTCTAGTTAGGAAATTTAGGAGCAAGAGGCAGATATTCACAAGGATACTTCAAGGGAAAATCATTTGTTTTCGGTATACAGTCAAGGATCAGAAATAGCAAGGAGTCGTAGCTTGAAATAGCCAAAGTTCAACTCCTGAGCAAAGGCCATAATTGTAGGGTGCCTTTTGCTGCATGATTCAAAATTGGGATGGATGTAGGTTAGGGATGTCTTCTATATTCTTACCTTTTCAAGTGTGGATTAAAGCTGAACATCAAGAAAACAGATAGTCTCACCACTCGGCTGATTGGCAGCATCATGATATATGGTGAAGAAATTGAGATTGTTAACGGCTTTAGTTTGCTTTTGGCTCCACAGTCAACACTCTTGGTACCAGCAGCCAGAAAATTAAAAGACAAATTGCATTGTTAAAGTGTGCTGTCAGGGACTTCTCCAGAGTACTGGAGAGCAACCATTTCAGTCTGGAGACTAAGTGTGCCTGATCCAGGCCATAGTTTATACATCAAAAAGCTGGAGATAAAAAAAAAAAAAGGAAAGAAAGCTGGACAATGACTCAGGATGATAGAAGGAGAATTGATGCATTTGAGGTGTGGTAGTGGAGGAGAGTATTGAATATACCATGAACTGCTAGGAGAACAAACAAGTTTGTCCTAGAGAGGGTGAGACCAAGCTGGCTTCTTGGAGGCAAGGATTCTGAAGCTCTGTCTGACATATTTTGGACATGTTTCAAGGAGTGACCAATCCTCGGAGAGGGACACCATGCTTGGGAAGGTGGAGGGACAGCACGAAAGGGGAAGATCCTCAATGAATTGGATTGATTCACTGGGGTGATGGGATTAAGTGTGTCAGAGATGGTGAGGCTGGCTCAGAATAGAGTGGGGATCCATGTTGTTGTACACAGGGTAGCTATTAGTCACAAACGACTTGATGGTACATAACAACAACAACATGCTACTATGGTTGATCTGCTCTGTAGATTGGTTCCATTACTCTCTTTCTGTGACCTTCTAGTTAAATCATTGCTCATCAGGCTCACAGGGCCATTCCAAACTTGAATCTTCCTCATGGCCTTTCATTTTAGCTCCTATAGAAAGCGTCTAAGTCGCCTTCTTCAACTATTTCCTGCTCATTTCCTCTTGGGAAACTTTGCACTTCGCATGTCCTTCTTCCAAACACATTCTCTCTCAACTCGTTTCATGGCTTGCTCCTCCACTGCACTTAAATTTCCACTCAAATTTCATATTTTCAAAAGGATTATCCAAAAATAAGCCTGCAAGATGAATAATAACACATGGCCTGGAACAATCAGCTCTCTGAGATCAAAGGATGGCATTTGTTCAAGGATAAAACACAGAAGGTAGAATGGGATAAGAAGGGAGAGAAAATGGAAATGGTAAACATAGGGAAGAAATGGAGAAGAGTACCATCACATTGTGGAGATCACAGCTAATGTCATGAATCAAAATACGAATGAACTGCTCAGACCTGGAAAACCAGGTCGCTCTATAAACTTTCACCCAAGTCACAACAATCCTGTTGCTGTGTACTTTCAAGTTTGAACCAACTCATAGCTGACCCTCCAATGGATTTTCAGAAACACTAAATCACATAGGAGGAGATTTCCCATCTTTCGTCCACAGAGCCACTGGTGAAATTGAACCATGTTCCTTTGGGTTGCCAGCACAACTCCTTACCACTAAGCCACCACGACTCCCTAAAATGAATTAATTTTACAAGACTTACCTTGACCACATGACATAAAGTTACATCTTTGCCTGGTTTTGTTTTGGCAATAATGTCTATCACTGACATACATTTACTTTTTGTCTGTCTTGTCCCCTAGAAATTAGGTCAATACGGTCAGACACTTGTGTTTTCCCTTAATCATAACACAATAAACTCATGATAGCCAGGACCTGGTGAGGCAGAAACCTGCCAGAGAAGGAAAACTCAAGTATTTTCAACTAAATAGGAAGCAATAGAAAAAATGATTGTGCCCTGTCAAAGGCAGAAAATTTGGAGGACTTGGCAAATAAACTAATCCTATGAAGCTCTGGCTCTCAGGATTCACTGTAATATCTTGCACATAGTTGATACTCATAAATAATTGCTCCAGATGTCTAATTCCAAATGTCTAAGGGAAGAATATAATGGATCCATTTGGTAGTTTTCAAGAGAAATTGCTTCACTCTGTTTCAGGGCAGTCTGAATTTCTGTTCATATACCAGATGCCCGTTTTTGGTCTAAGTAGATAGGGGAGGATGGGGAAACATCACATAGTACAGAGAACAGACACATAAAACACCTTATAAGGTGGGCATTAGTAGTCCAATCCTGATGGAACCTGGGGTTTCATAAAGTTCTATTTAAGCTTTGAGTCCTAGTAGTGCAATGCATAGCCTGTAGGACTGCTAACCAAAAGGTCACACATCCAATCAACCAGCTTCCTCCACCCTCAGAGAAGAAAGCTAGGCTGTCTTCTTCAATAAAGATACTCAGAAACCCAATGAAGAGTCACCATAAATCTCAGATGGTTCCAAGGCCTGAAGGTCAGAAATTAATTTGGCTGTTTCAAATACTAGCTTTGTACCTCTGTCATGTTACTTAATCTTGAACTTTTTTTTTTTTCATTTGCACTGCACTTTATAGGGCGTGTTTGTGGTCTAGTAAAGATGTACTTTACATTTCATTTTTGTGGGCAAATACTAATAACCATAGGGGAATTCTGGTAGTGTAGTCTAACAAACTATGGCTGACTCTGAGAAGAATGGGAATCCCAGAACACTTGATTGTGCTAATGCGAAACTTATACTTGGACCAGGAGGCAGTCGTCAGAACAGAGCAAGGGAACACTGCATGGTTCAAAATTGGGAAGGGCGTATGCCAGGGATGCATCCTATCTCCATACCTTTTCAACCTATATGCAGAACAGATTATCCGGGAGGCTGGGCTCTATGAGGAGAAATGTGGGGTCAAGATTCGTGGACAATTTATCAACAATCTGCGTTATGCGGATGACACAACCCTGCTTGCTGAAACTTAAGAGGACCTGAAGCGCCTGCTGCAGAGTGTCAAGGACTGCAGCCTCCAATATGGATTGAGGCTCAATGTGAAGAAGACAAAGATTCTCACCACTGGGCCTATTGGCAGCATCAGGATGGATGGTGAAGAGATTGAGATTGTACACAGCTTTAGTTTGCTTGGCTCCATAGTCAACAGTCTTGGCACCAGCAGCCAGGAAATTAAAAGGCGCATTGCCATGGGAAAGTCTGCTGTTAGGGATCTCTCTAAAGTGCTAAGAGCAATAGTGTCTCTTTGGAGACTAAGGTGCGTCTGATACAGGCCATGGTCTTCACAATCACCTGTTATGCATTAGAGAGTTGGACAATGACCAAGGAGGACAGAAGGAGAATTGATGCCTTTGAGCTGTGGTGCTGGAGAAGAGCATTGAGAATACCATGGACTGCTAGGAAAACAAACAGATTTGTCCTGGAAAGGGTTAAACCAGGTGGCTCCTTGGAGGCAAGGATTCTGAGGCTCCATCTAACATACTTTGGACATGTTGTGAGGAGAGACCGGTCCTTAGAGAGGGACATCATGCTTGGGAGGGTGGAGGGACAGCACAGGAGAGGAAGGCCCTCTATGAGGTGGATTGATTCAGTGACTGGGGTAATTGGGATGGGTGTGTCAGAGACAGTGCGATTGGCACAGGACAGAGCGGAGTTTAGGGCTGTTGTACATAGGGTCGCTATGAGTCGCAGGCAACTCGACGGCACATAACAACAACAACAACAGTCTATAGAAACAATCAAAGACATTGATCAAATCATCAAAAATGAAAAATGATCAATAGTTCAAATTTATCACAAGCTTCTTTGGATAAAGATAGACATTCTCCTCAGTGTTATTTATCATCTAAAAAAGCAAAACAAAGCAACCAAACAAACAAAAAACCCAACAAAACACCGAACCGTCAAAACAAAAAACCAACACTGGTTCCAATGCAACTGTTTAAAAATAAATGATTAGGCATTATAAGTATGAAACGGCCCTAAATAAGAGGTACATTGGAAGAGAACTGGAGGGAGGGAGAAAATTGTACAACAATGAACAAGTATTTAAAAAAAAAAAAAAAGGTCAACTGGGGCAGGGGAGAAGGGGCAAAATTGGTGACAGTGAATGAAGGAAAATCTAACTTCTGTAAACTTCTGTTAAAATCCCAATAAAAGTTTAAAGAATATTTTTAAAAAACAACACTGGAGGAAAAACAAGCTAGGAGGAAGTTCCAACTCGATGACAATGAGTTTGAGTTTTGAAAGATAACCATAGCTAATATTTTTTAGTGTTCCTATGTTTGTTGTTATTACATTTCATCAAGTCAGAACTGGCTCAGAGCTGACTGTCCAGCAGGTTTTCAGTGTCTGTAAATCTCATGGGCAGAGATTGCCCATCTTGCTCTTGTGGAGAAGCTCGTAGATTTGAACCACTTGCTTTTGGTAGGCAGCACAACTCCTTACTAGGCCAGCAGATTTCTCAATTCCGTACAGGTACAGCAATTTATAAGCACAATATGCACCCCAAGTTCTGGGATCCTTGCAGTCCTCCTTTGATTTTCAGTACTGTTCTCTTCTTCACATTATGTTTAGAATTTGGCAATGCTTTCTGACAACAAATGCAAAAATAGCCCAACATACTCTCTTACATAATTTAAGGGTAAAAAATGTTAAGGACAAACTATTTACAATAAGAACATAAAATATGACAGAAGCTTGAGCAAGAAAGGATTCGTCTAGCATCCATCGCATATGTTATACAGAAAGGGATTGTGTGAAACACTGAAAAATACATACTACTGTGGAAGGCAACATCCTAAATTCATGTGTAGGGTTTTATTCTGAGCCATAAGAAAAAACCTGAATAGGCAACATGTGGCCATCTCAAAGTCTTTGTCATATTTGGAACACAGGCAGAGATCAATAGTTCCATACTTCATACATACATAGCATCCCACCACAGTATTCACAGGTACTTTTCTCTTTGAAAAAATGCTGGTGTTTTTCCATTACATGAGTCAAAGCAAAAGGGAATTCATTTATCCTTGTCTTTTTTACAATTGGGATTTCCTTGGGTGAGAAAATGGTTATATTTATAAGATTACAAGTTGTTGTTCATTTTCATCATTAAAAAGGATGTTCGATTTTGTTTTGCAATGCACTTTTAATTTTTTTTAATTGCTGTTATTTGCTCTGTAGAGCCTTGATTTCCATTCTTTTGATGAAACTGTTCAAGGTCATCATACCTCCCCATCCATCAGTCAAGCTTCACAGATTTCCATTGTCAGTGGTACTTATTAGTATGATGAATGTGTCAGGGTTCATGTCGGGAATTTGAATGGGTAACTATTGTTACATCTGTTGGAATGTAAATTCAAAAGCATTGAAGTTTTCTGAGAAAGGAGAGGAATGCATGCCAGATGCACTTATTATGAACAACAGAAGTTGGTAATATGTTGGCATGAATTGACTCCACACTGCAATGCTCTCTCTAGACACAAGCAAGGGGTTAGAGAGAGAAATTAGTTCTTTAAGTGATTATATGGCAGCATTAGGCAGCAGCCCTGTGGTTTGAGAGTAAAGATTGTATTGTCCTTGTGCTGAAAGCTTCATCAACAGAAGCATGAAAACTCATGATCTATTTACTTAACCTTCACATATATGTCCTAACAGGTAGTAGTAACTATTTTTTTAATTAATTTTAATGAAAGTTTACAGAGACTTAGGGTTTCCATTCATTCATTGTTGCACTTTTCTCCCTGCCCACCACCTCCCCCCAATTCACTCTTCTCCTTGAGAAGTAAAAGAAAAGCTCATTGTTACACAATCCCTCCCCCCAAGTGCACTCCACTGTGCAGCATTCATTCTGAACTCCTGTCATGACAATAATACCCAATCATATACCCCTTTTAAACAGTTCTTTCCCTCATTTATTTCAGTACAGAATACATCATTCCTCTCTTCCTTCTCTGTCTTCCCTCAACCCTGATGTCAGTCCTGTTTTACAACAATGGCCCTATGTAGTATTTGCCCTTTTGTGACTGAGATATTTCACTCAACATAATATCCTCATGGTCACCAATTTTGCATAATATTTCATGAGTTTCTTTTTTTTCAATGCTGCATAGTATTACATTGTGTGAATATACCACAGCTTCTCTATTCATTCATTTGTTGATGGACACTTGGGTTGTTTCCAGCTCTTTGCTATTGCGAACAAAGTCGTGATAAACATGGGTGTGCATATATCTGCTTGGGTGGCAGTTATGGTTTCTTTAGGGTAAATTCCCAGTAGCGGAATTCCTGGGTCAAATGGTATTTCTATTTGTAGCTTTTTGAAAAAGTGCCATACAGCCTTTCATAGTGGTTGCACCATTTTACTCTCCCAACAACAATGAGTAAGGGCTCCAGTGTCTCCACAACCTCGTCAGCATTTGATGTTTGCTGTTCTATTAAATTTTGCTATTCTTTCTGGGGTGAGAATATATCTCATAGTTGTTTTGATTTGCATCTCTCTTAGAGCTAAGGATTTTGAACATTTCTTCATGTGCTTGTTTGCCATCTGAATGTCTTCTTTTTTGAAGTGTCTGTTCATATCCTGTGCACATTTTTAATTGTGTTATTTACCTTTATCTTGTTGTGGTGAAGCAGTAGTAACTATTTAGGTATTTTGAAAAAAAATGTTTACTAGTTAACTAAGCAAGTTACTTAGTTGTACTCATCTGAAGATACATATTCTTTTAAAGCAGCCCTGGTCAGCCATTCCCTATGGGGCTGTTCTACTCTGTCTTATAAGTTCACTGAAACAGAGTTGGTTCAATGGTAATGGGTTTTTTTCTTGGCTTTGTTTTTGGTTCTTTCTTTATGAAAAGAAGCCCTGGTTAGTAGTCATGTCTAGATACTAATCAAAAAGTTGGTTGTTCAAATCCACCAGCAGCCCTGAGGGGGAAAAACGGACAGTTTCCCCTCATTAAGATTTACCTCAGAAATCTGATAGAGGGTCGCAGTGAGTCCTCTCATTAAGATTTACCTCAGATATCTGGATGAGGGTAGGCATGAGACAGAATCTACTTGGCACCAAAATCAACTTGGTTTTGAGTGTTGGTTTTTCTTATTAAAGGATCCTTGGCAAGGTACTGGTTAAGTACATAGTTGCAAACCAAAAGGTTCATAGCTCAAAACCAACACAGAGGTTTGATAAGAGACAAGACTCTACAATCTGTTCTCACAGAGTACAGCCCAGAATACCAGGCAGTTCAGCACTGTTACTTCGTGGCGATAAATCAAATCCACCTTAACAAATCTAATGATGTTTTCTGGTGAGAATTACCCACAGGGTTTTCATTGGCTGCTTCTTTTGGAAATGAATTTTTCAGAACTTTCTTCCTAGTCTTTCTTAGTCTGGAACCTCTGCTGGAACCTTCTCAGCATCGGAACAACATGCAAGCCTCCACTGGCACATCGGCTGCAATTTTGAAGGAGGGGTGTTGATCCAGCTGTGCGCCTTGGTCTCCTACATGGAATTTTATCACTGAATCACAACAACTACCAATGTAAGTAAAGTGGATATTTAATATTTTAAAAATCAAAGAACATCAAATACATTTTCAATTATCACCTGAAACCCTACTGACTAAAGATAACTCCTTGTCACGGTGTAGAAATAGATGGAAGGGAAACATACTGAACTGTCACATGTCAAAATGAATTCAGTTTTTCTAGAAATAGCAAATACTAAGGGGTGTATTTTTACGTCAGTATATTCTGTTTTAATAAGTCATTCTGACATAATTGGTTATAAATTTGGGGAAAAACATGTTCTCAATTTCTTTTACACATGTGTAAATGTCAAATATATCAAAGATTGCTTTGAAAGTGAAACCGTGAAACACTTTAGCATTTTAAAATATTAGTTTTAGAGGCCTTTAAAAATATATCAGAAACTAGAAATTAAAAAAAGAAAGGATTCTACTTGACTGATCAGAACAGAAGCTTCTGTGTATTAAATAAACAAGCAAAATCACTATGAAGTTACAGATACATTTAAAAGAACAAGAAAAATTACAGGAAACTGCAATGAATGATAAGAGTTAATTCTATAATTTTCTAAAAGTGCTTATGTATAATGATTACAAAATAGAAGACAAAAATCAAACACTAAGTTAACACAAATGCTATTTCCTCAAGGGGGAAATTTTAATAAACATACACGTTGCCAGTATTCCAAATAACAACAGGCATTTGCTTTAGTAATATTCAAGGAAATTTAGCACAGTGAGAAAATAAAAAAGATTTAATTGTCATTAAGTCAACAATAGTTGTTTTATTCTTCCAATTTACATGACTATCTATCAACAGATAATACAATATGGAAGTCCAATAAATTACTATACTTTCACTTATATCAGGTATGCAACACAACTGCAATTTTAATATAAAAATAAGTGATCAATGATGTTGAAAATAAAATTTTGCAATATATTCTGATAGCCTTTATACCTCAACTACTATGAAACTCAGATTATTGTTAAACAAAATCTTTCCCTCTTTTTGTACACTGAATTCTGGCTCTTGTAGATCTTTCATAATTTCTGATTTGAGATCAGGGGGTGCTGTTGTGCTGAAGTTGCAGGTTTCTGTTAAAAAATCCCAGAGCAGATCTCCATTCTCATTGCCATCTATGAAACAGTCAGATATGTCCATGGTGGACAGAAGGTCGTAACACTTATACTTAATCCCCAAGTTGTCCAGTATCTGAGTGAGGTCTGATGATGTGACATACTGGCATAGATCATTCTTGGGTAACCGGGATTCATACTTTTTCCACAGCTTGTCCCAGCCACTGGTTCCTGTGTGAGAGAATAAATATCATGCTTTAATTTATGCTTTCTTCATCTGTGAGGAAAACACTGGATGTTTTCATATTCATTTCATTATTCAAACAATAATCTTATGACACACAATTAAAGGACCTGAAGAACAGAGACAATTAAACAAATGAGCAAACAAACAAATAAATAAATCTATCACATGATGGTGGTGGTTGTTGTTAAATGCCATCAAGTTGAGCCCTACTCATAGAGACCCTATGAACAAAAGGCCCGAACCTGGTTCTATAACTTTTGCCATTTCACTCGATTCATAGAGTTCCCAGAGGTATGTTGTTTAGGAAGTGGATGCCACTCCTGCTTCCAAGCCTTTCTTAATTTGGAATGGTCTTTGAAATTACTTGCTGTGCATCAGAGAGTTTGACAATGACTAGGGAGGATAGAAGGAGAATTGACGTCTTTGAGCTGTGGTGTTGGAAAAGAGTATTGAATATACCATGGGCTGCTAAGAAAATGAAGAGGTTCATCCTAGAGAGGATTAAACCAGGCTGTTCCTTGGGAGCAAAGTTCTGAAGCTTTGTCTGACAAACTTTGGACATGTTGCAAGGAGGGACTAGTCCTTGGAGAAAGATGTCATGCTTGTGAGGGTGGAGGGACAGCGCAGGAAAGGAAGACCCTCTATGAGGTGGTTGATTTAGTGACTGGAGTAACGGGGGCAGGTGTGTCAAAGACAGTGATATTGACACAGGATAGAGCAGGTTTTAGGGCTGTTATACATAGGGTTGCTATGAGTCATAGGCGACTCGATGGCACATAACAACAGCCACCAAACACTGTCCACCACGGATAACCATTGTGGCATTTGGCACACCAGTGGCACAGCGCTCAGTATCACAGCAACCCCAAGTTATTTCAGCACAGGGAATTGACAGACCAGTGCTGTACCACTTAGAAGAATGCTCATTCCAAACACAATTAATATCAGGCCAGAAAGGAGCAGGCCTGAGGGCCCAACAAACTTTGAAATACACAGACCCACCCATCAGGTTCTGATTGGCTTTAAACAAGACGGTTCCAGCTCACAGCTCATTGTTGGCCAAACCCAGCAAATCCAGTCAGCTTACACATGGTTTTAAACAAAATAAAAGCAACTAAATAGTCCACACTCAACCCTCAACCAAAACAAGAAGAACTACCTTCCAGAATCCAACTGCTTCACATATGAGCCTCCAAACTGGAGACCTAGTTGGGGCCCCAGCCAACTTTTAAATATACAAGCCCACCCATGAGGTCCTGATTGGCTCTAAACAAGAGGCTTCCAGCCCACAGCTCATTGTCAGCCAAATCCAGCAAATCCAATCAGCTCACACACGGCTGTGAACAAAATAAAAACAACCAAACACTCCACTCCACACCTGACTCTCAATCAAAACAAGAAGAACCCACCTTCCAGGATTCAACTGCTTCACACATGAGTAGTAAGTGTTAATAAAAACAAACCAGGGTAAAAGGATGAGAGTATGGGGTTAGATGGGCTGTTATTTAATATAAGATGATCATAGACAGTCTCATTAACAATGTGACATTGAGTAGAGACCCCAAATTAAGCCATGTAGACAAAAAAAAGAGAAGAGTATTTCATGCAGGAAAAAACTTAGCAAGTGTATGAAATAGCCAGGAAGCCAGTGAGATTGGAGGTGAGTGAGCATGCGGGGGAGTAAAAAGAGATAAGGTTGTGTGAGTGGTAGAGAATAAACTGGGTACCAGTTAGGTAGCAACATTGCTGTATTAGTTGAAATACTATAAAAGAGACCATTTTAAACTGATGGAAATGCACTATATCTGCATTGTCCAATATAGTAGTCACTAATCATTTCGCCAAGATAGCTCTGATGGCTGAGTGGGTTATGATTTGCACTTCCAACTTGAAGGCAGGTGAGATGATTCAAATCTACCAGCTGCTCTGTGACAGAAAGATGGCCAGTTTCCCCCTGTGCAATTTACAGTCTCTGAAAACCCACCAGAGGTTCCACTATAAAGCAATTCCAACTGGATGACAATGAGTTTGAGGTTGTTGTAAGTTTCTTGCTCACAGAGTAAATGAAATGTGGTTAGTGTAACTGAGGATGAAGAATTAAATTATTTTTTTAAATAAATTTAAGTTCAAATAGCCACATGTGGATCTTTATTGTACAGCATAACATTAGAGTGACATAACCTGATATGTCTTAATAGAGGCAGTCTGAAAAAAAAAATAGAGGCAGTCTGGCCACACTGATAGGAATAGACTATCAGGGATAAAGACAGAAGCAGGAAGCACAGTGAGAAGGTGATTGCACTAACCTGGTTGATACAGACAGTAACTTTGGTCTTGGTGTTGAGAAGTAGCTGGAATACTGACTATTTGCATATTATACTTCTTTATTTTTGAATTTTTAAATTTTATTTAAATTT
>NW_006399893.1:3563291-3582627 GCF_000299155.1 Elephantulus edwardii | reverse complement strand
TACAACAGTGACACCATGTAGTATTTGTCCTTTTGTGACTGAGATACTTCACTCAGCATAATGTCCTCCAGAGTCATCCATTTTTAATAATTGCATGAGTTCCTTGTTTTTCAATGCAGCATAGTATTCTATTGTGTGAATATACCACAGCTTCTCTATCCATTCGTTTGTTGATGGGCACTTAGGTTGTTTCCAACTCCTTGCTACTGTGAACAAAGCCACAACAAACATGGGTGTGCATGCATATTATACTTCTATATCCAGTTGAATTTGTCAATAGTTTGGATATATGGAATAAGAGAAAGAAAACAAGTTAAAGATGATCCCACATTTTTTTGTTTGGGCCCCTGAGAAGATAGTATTGTTGGCAATGAGAGAAAGAATGGACATTGAACAGCTTTGAAGGGATCATCAAACATCAGGTCTTGGAATTGTACTTATTGGACACTCAAGTGGTCAAGTATGTCAGAGGAAGGCAATGGTTCAAGTATATCTCTTGAAGAGATGATGAGGATGGCACAGGAGAGGGGAGGGTTCAGATCTATTGTTTGGAAGGTCGCTATGAGTCATACTCAACAAAATCTAACAACACAAGTGGTAATGGGAAGAAAACAGTTGTTTGTATTAGTCTGGAGTTGAAAGAAGAGGAACATAAGTAAAAACGAAAAACAAAAGAGCATAAGAAACACATTGATAATTTCCTCAAGTCAATGTGTTTGAAGGGAGTCACTCTTATGCCTGTGCACCACTAACAAGATGCTGTCTTCACTCTCAATAACTTCAATAATTTAGGTTGATTCCTAAAAACATGTGTCTAACTTTACATGACAGTAAAGATGCTTTAGTAATCTCTGTTGCATTTCATTGAAAACAGAACATAGTGGCTAAGGAAAGCATTTGAGGCAGGCAGAAATGGACTGAACACTTGTTTCTGATATTTTGTAGCTTTCCTGCAATTTAATACCTCAGAATATCAGGAACTCTGATGGCCTAGAGGTAAGGAGATGCCCTACCAACCTAAAAGCATGCAGTCTGAATCTATCTGTTGCTCAATGGAAGAAAGATGGACAATCGGCAATTCACTCTCTCTGAATGCTGACTACAGGGTCAGTTACAGGTCAGTTCTGACTCATTGGTACTCAACAACACAGCATCCATCAAATGGGAGTAAGGAGCCTTGGTGGTGCAATGATAAATGAAAGCTTGCCATTTGGACCTAGCCATTGGCTGGAAAACCCCACTGGGCAGTCTGACTCTGTTACATGGGATCACCATGAGATGGCTTGATGGCACCTAACTACCACAACAAATAAGGGAAGATCCATGCTTACCTCAAAGGCAACTAGGAACACTAAGGGAGATAATTCACCTGTGCTGTTTCACAATGCCAACCACAAAACACATAGCAGTTGTTGTATGATAAGTGTTCCTCAATACTATATGGAATTCATTTGCTAATTCATGTCCATTGGTTGTAATCTTGAAATGATATAAATGCAAGCCTGCTGATCACAAATCTATAAGGATAACTAATCAAAACAAATAAGTATCTGCTTATCAATCATCTAAAGCATGTATGTAATCCTGGGTTAATACACAGGATCAGTACAATGAGATAATTAGGAGTATGGTCTCTGAAGATAGGTAGTCTGTGTGTGGAGCGTGGCTTTCCCTATTATTGGCTTTACCAATTGTGGGCCCTGGTTTTATCATGTGTAAACAAGATTGTGTAGAGGATACACTTGGAGACTTGCTGTAAGGATTAGCTTAGTAAATAGTCATAAAGGCACTTAGAACCATGGCAGGCACAGAGTAAATACCCTTTAAATGTGAGAAAACTAAGGTGGGCTTGAGCAAAGCAAAACAAGAGAGAGATTGTATTTTTTAAAGTTCTTCCATGCTGAAAAGTGATGACTTCAAGGCTTGGTCTTTTCCTTCCCAAATCTCTTTTGTGATCTGATAAAAAGTGCTTACTTCTCCCAGGCAAGAACACATGTAGCGCATATCCACACAGTTCTGTATACAATTATGAGCGAGTCACACATCTGTGAATTAGGGTGAAATCCTCTGATTTAACTTAACACAAGAAGCTATCCAAGGAAGCAACTGAAAAATAATAAGTCTAAATAATGAATGGCCTAAGATTTCAGAAGAAACAAGATAGTAAAACCTCATTTTAATTAAGAGTGTGAATGTGCATTTAAAAAAAAAATTACTCCAATAATAGGAGGTTATCTTTCCAAATAAGAGTTGTCTATAAATAAGACACTATAAGAAAATAAACATTTCAATGACTAAGAAGAAGCATTATTTTGTTTTGTTTTTTTAAAAAGCTGGCAGAGTATAAAGAACCAAACACTAATTGCAGAAAATTTGCTAGTGTCAGTGTTCTGCGACTTGCTGCCATTTCTGAGCTGAGTAATTAAATACCCTCTGACTGATGCATTAGCATAATGACTCTCGGTGGGCACAACATATGGTGTGATTTTTTTGTTTTCAACATGATATAAACCAGACTCTCGTTTTTCCAACTGTATTAAAAATAACACACTCTAATTTGCTTCCTTCCTTAGTCAGGTAAGGAGAGAGAAGTACAGAAAACTTCAGCAATTTCCTACTAACTAATCTCCTTTACCCTGATCAGTTACAATTCAATAAGTGACTTTGCTCATTGCTGCGTGGCTCCTATGCTTGCACAAATACATGCCTGCTATTTCACTTATTGTGGGATACTCTTTAGAAACAAAACAATAGAAAAATAAATCCATATCTTCTCTTCATCATTTTCTTCTCTTTTGTTCTCAAATAAAATCTCTCTTGTGATTACAATCAAGATTTTTTCTGCTATTTATCATTAAATGAGTATTTACTGAGCTGGATTGTAATGAATACTTACTTAGGCACACAGAGGAAAAACTCTGACTAAGAAGGACCAAGATAGATTGTCATTTCATTCTTATTTCAATACCCCTTTCTTTTTCTAATTAGTTTTGCTTTCTTGTGCTCATGTGCATGTTTTTGTCTGGGTATTTGTGTGTGTGTGTGTGTGTGTGTGTGTGTGTGTGTGTGTGTGTGTGAAAGAGAGAAATATATAGAACATGTGTGTCTCCATTATCGAGCTTTTTATTCCCTTTATTTGCAAATTCTCAAAACTTTCTATATTCCCTGATTTCATATTCATCATATAGCCATGGTCTCTTTCTTGTCTGTATTATTAAAAAATAGTTGTAGTTCTGATTTTATAAATAAAAAATATTCATTGTCATTAAAACACACTTACTGAGGGCCTTCTGTATGGAGAGATGTTAGAAAAATTTGGGAATAGAAATGTAAAGCAGAATCTCCTCCATCAAAGAATTCCCTGAAAAAATTGTGTATCTCTCTGTGTACACATTGCTGAAAGTATTTGTTTACAAGTTAGAATCTTCCATTGGAAGAGGAGCCTTTTCAAGGCACAGGAAAAGTTAATAGTCACTTTAGTAACTTTCAGAGTATAGCAGTGTCTGCACACAGTGGGAAATCAATAATGATTTATGAACCAAATCTATGTAAGGGCTATTCTGTGCAGCCCACATGGCTCTGGAGGTGCAGACTATATTTTGACTTAAAATAGATGGTGCCATGGCCAAAATATTTGCTTTGCATAATTAAAGTTTAAACTAACTGCATATGACATTATCCTATAATATAATTTTTTTAAAATGAATGCATTTATGAAACCCAAAACATGCCTGCTACTTCAATTATCGTGGGATACTCTTTATAAACACTCCCTTTAAAGAAATAGCTTATCATTTGGTCATAAGTGACTAAGACAGCCAGACAGAACCTACATGACATATTTAAGATGGTCTTTCAGGTCAAGAAGTCGGTCCAGATACACTGTGAGACTCTTTCAAAATGAGATGGTAGCTAACTGTTCTCACAAATTTAACTGCATCAGTAAACCAGTTGGCATCAAGATGAATCTGATTCATAGTTCCCCTCAGAGTATAGCTGCTCTACAGGATTTTCCTGGTTGATCTTTTATAAGTAGATTTACAAAACATTTTCTGAGCAATCTCTGGGTGAACTCAAACCACTAACCTGTTGGTTAACAGCCAAGCACTTAACTGTTTATGACTCCAGGGACTTCAATTTTCTACTAAATGGTTCTAGTCAGTTCTGAATCATCTGATCAGCACCTGCAACTATAAGAGCCCTCACAAGGATGGATTAACATGGTGGCTACAACCATGGGCTTGTGTGTAGCAGTAAATGTGAGGATGATGTGAGATACATAGTGTCACTTTATAGCATGTAGGGCGTGAGTTTTGTAATTTGGATGCAACATGAAGTGCTTTGCCTTAACTGTCCTTCTTTAGAGAATACTTACTAAGAAGGATTAATTCACATATGTCCTTCTAAATGAGAAGCCAGGTCTCTCTCATAAGAGATTTTTTAAAAAACAACTAGAGACATTTTTTCCTTTTTTTTAATTGAGATTTTAATGAAAGTTTATAAATAACTTGGGTTTCCAATTATTCACTGTTACATATTTTCCTCCCTGTCCCTTCCCCACCCCCTCACCCAGATCGCTTTTTGCTTTGGGGGAAAAAAAGTTCTTCCATTTCATTTGGAATGGAAAAAGGCCCCAAATAAGCAAAATGCTCCTTAAAAAGAGAAACAAAGTAGGAGGCATCTCACTCCCTGATTTCAAATCCTACTACACTGCCGTGATGGTCAAGACAGCGTGGTACTGGTACAAAGACAGACACATAGATCAATGGAATACAATTGAGAACCCAGAAATCATCTACCTATGGTCAACTGATTTTTGACAAGGAGATGAAATCAGTTCAGTGGGGAAATGACAAAGAGACAAAAATATTTTAAAAAATGTTTCCTTGGAGAGGAGGTTCTGTAGTAAAGCTCTCTCTTGCCAAACTCTCATGAGATCCAAACCCAGGACCACAAGAATCAACCACATTTACTGCTATTGAAACTCTTTCTCATATTTATAAACAACCTGATATTGCTACATTTCATATTGGAGTACATGGTCTGACATAAGCTTAGGAAGTAGATAGGGCTCAAGATCTAGAACTAACCAAACTAATTCTGGTAGATAATCACTAAAAATCACCGAATGAAAGAATTCAGGAATGTCAGTCTTTAATTTTCTAACAACATTTGTCTCCTATGCCACTGGAAGCAATATGACACGGTCATATGTCATTGTGTTTATTATATCTCTACTAAATCATGTATAAAAGATACACACCAAGAAGATGAAAATATTTTCCCTGAAAGAAAACAGAGACTTGTAATTTTACTAGCATTCTGAACTGAAGTAGCTGTAAATAACTTTCTTAATATTATGAAAATCAACTGACAATTATCAGATGTCAAGAATGTCACTTTAAAGATGACATATAACACCAGTCTTAGAACCCATGAACCCATGTGTACACACACAAACATTATTTGGTTTTTAAAGTCGATGGTTGAGTACGAGTAACTTACCTGACACAAGAATAATGAGAATCAAAGCATCAGAAGCTAAGAGACTATGGAAGAATTTCAGGGTCTCTGGGATGTCCTTCACATAATATAGCATCTAGAATCAAGATAAAAAGAAATGAGAAACCTCTCTACATTGATATCACTCTAGCTTGGGCTAAATACTCACTTGAAAGCTTACTTTTCATTCAACAAAGTGCTTAAGCAGTTTAAAAAAGGAAAGATCTTACAAAAAGAATAATGATGTAAGAAAATATTTAGAAAAAAAGAAAACTGTGGCATTTGCTCCACTAGATACAAACAACCCTAGTTATACTCCTTCTGGCTTCAGTAACATGGACATTTATAGTTGGAGATGCTAGTCTCCGCTCCATGTGGAGGCACTAATTCTATGCCTGGTTCATGTTTGTGAATTATAGTTCTGATGAGAGAAAATGGCACCAGCACCGTATAAACAGATCCTATTTCATGCCATGTTGCTTTAAAATTAAATCCTTGCACTCATTTCATCATACATTCACAGGCACTTAAAAAAAAATAATAGGGGATGTGGCAGGTTTTGTTGTTGAAAGACTTTCTAGGAAACTAGAGTGGATAAAACATGAGGTTACTCACTTCATTACTGAGTACTAAGGCTCGCCTGCCCATTTTTAGTAATTCTTAACCAAAACAAACAGAACTTGGAATTCTGAATCGAAAGTGGGAACTCTCCTTCAGGGTTTGTGTCTTTGGAATCATCCCCACAGACACTTCAAATATATCATCTTCCTCTCTCTTGCATTTAGTATTATATGTAGCCTGTACATAGCAAACATCATTATATAAATGGAAAACAGCCTAAGTTATGACCCTTTAACATTAATCAATAGGATAAATAACCTGCTTGTAGTTCCTCTGCCTTAGGCTGTATTTAGAACCATCTCACTCCATGCTGCCACTATGGGGTCCACAGATAGTTTCATAATGCAGCTCCTCAATAAAATGGTTAACCTAAGACATAATCTGGCTAAAAATTTAGGAGAGTGTTCATATCAGAAACATGCAATATGATTTAAAAATGATGAGAGTCTCCATCGCTGATTGTATTACTAATTTGAAAATGTGCCATGGGAGTATAACAGTAGCAATGACAAGGCAGACGTACTGCACAGAAAAATCAGAAGAGAGAGAGAAAACAACAGAATAAGAACATAGACGAGAGTTGACACAAGGAAGAAAGTGAACACGGATGTTTTGAGAGAAATAGAAGAAGCAGATGTCTGAAATGGCAACATTTTGTAATGGGATCCAGAGACTAGGTGAAGAGCCTGACTTTGGTCAAGTGGAGGCTTTTTCTGAAGATCAGAGTAGACAACAAATCAAGCTATAGCTATGTTGATAATTTGGAGGGTGAAGAATGAGTATCTTCAATACAAAATATAAAATTTTATCATAAATTGGGATTGAGTGGTTGGGAAGTGATTGTAGGAAATCAAAGGAGAAAAAAAGCTATAAAATAGTTATCTGAAAGTTGAAAAATGCATCATAGGATTCTGGGCAATGTTAATCTTTTACAGGTTAAAACATTTTAGCAGCTAAGGCAGCTAAAACTATGTGAAAATATCATTCTGGCATCATTTCTTCTATTTCTCTGGGTAGTATTTCTAAAATATGCACATCTTTGAACAACAGCCAACATATAAATCTATATATTCCATACAATATACAGAAATATCTATCAGTAAGCCTTAGAAATGTAGCTTTATACTATCTGCTGAATCATTATTCCCTGTCTAAGGATTGTACTAACTGGTCAGTCAATGTAAACCAGGAAAATAAGGACTTATTGAATGATTGGCTGACCTGAGTAAAACTTATTGACCTGAGAAGTCATATAACCTGTCTCTTCTGCCCCATGTACACTAGTTAGGTTATCCAGAAAAGGTAAAAGCAAGAGGATCTGGAGGAATTCTGGACTATTGATGTCATTAGAGAATTGTGCTAATAGTAGTGGGATATTATACCCTTCTACTGTTCTCACATCTATCCATGAGTTTTCTATCCTAGAAGAAATCCTGGAAAAATAAATTAAGCCAATACTGGAAAAAAAAATCAGTAGTGATGGAGATATTTTTAATAGAGTTAACTGTCTCTTTGAATGTTAACTAAATGACTATTAGTACTACCAAAATCTTTCTTCCCAGTTTGAACAGGCATGGTTCACTCATAAAATTATATTCAAAGATTTAAATCCTTTATTGTAAGCTAGAATATGTGGCCCTCTTCTAACATATTCCTGAAGAGTTCACTTTCTAAGAGAATATTATAATAAATATCTCTTACCTGAATCATGTGGATAAAGTCCCATTTTTTAAGGTCTTTTCCCTCCTTCATTCTGTTTTGATATTCAGATGATGTCTCCTTGTGCCAAGCAAACTTTATGTTCTCAAGGTTTGATGTCTTGGCTACAAGCTCTAAAATACAGAGAAGACGTGGCACACTATCAATTTTAATTGCAAATGTGAAACCCATTTTCATTTAGAATTTTAATGCAATCAATGTTATACACAAAACAGATACAAAACACATTTTCCCTTCTTTTGTAACTCTGGGAGGGCCACAGAGTTCATTCTGATCTTTTTTTTCTAGAAATAAAGGAAATTAGAAGCTAAAGAGCCAATCAGAAATAACAGTGAAGACTCTCATCAGACATTGTTATTTGGAGCCATTGAGTCAATGATGACTCATAGCAACCCTGTGAACAATCACTATGAACTGTCTTATCCTGTGCCATCCTCACATCCCTGATATACTTGAACCGCCGTGCTGAGCCTTTCCTCTCTTTTGCTGATGTCTTTTCCCAAAAACAGGTGTCTCCTACCAACATGCCTAAAGTATGTGAAATAACGTTTCACCATCCTTGCCTCTAAGGAGAACCTTGATTGCAACAAGACTCTTTCTCAGACTCGTTCCTTCTTTTGACAGTCCATGGGATAATCAGTACTCTATCACTACAACTCAAAGGCAACAATTCTTCGTCTACCATCTTTACCCATTGTCCAACTTTCAGATACATGCATGTAATTGAAAGGACCATGGCTTAAATCAGATGGATTTTAGCCTTTAAAATCTTTATGATAAAACTACTGGATATTTTTATCAATGGCACATTGATGCGAAATAGGTGAGGTGACGGTTTAACGTAGAGATTCACAGGTCCACCTGCCCACATTGTGTGGACCTGAAGGTAAGAACATCTTTCACATTTTCAAATGATTAAAAAAATTAAAGAGAATATTCCAAGAAAAATACATGATATTCAAATTTTGATTTTCATCAATAAAGTTGTATTGGAAAACAGCCTTATTCTCTAGTTTCCATATTGTTATGGGCTGCTTTTGTGCTACCATAATAGATTTGAGTAGTGGTTACAGAGACTACAAGGTATGTTAAGTCTGAATTATTTACTATTTGATCCTTTGGGGGGGGGGAAATGCATCAACTTCTGTGTAACCCATTAGCCATTAACTCTTTAAGGGCAGGGACTCTTGAAATATTCCTGAATAAAGGAATATCTTGTCCTTTAGGATAAACATATTAAAAAAATCAAAACAACAACAAATGTTTAGGAAATAGATGAGCCTCAATAAGAAAATAGTCTCATTATTTACTGTTCATATTTGAGATGTTTAGCTACATCTGACAAGAAAACATATTAGTTAAGATTTTCTCCCAATAAACTTACAAAAAGCATGCCACAGTAAATTATGTTATTAAGGATTAAAGGGGAAATTTTGCAGTGAGAAGCTTTTGGGGACTGGATCTGGGGCTAAAAATTACAGACTACCTTTGTACTTGACAATTTGTTCGGCACTTGGTTCAACAACTTCATTGTTGATCTGAATTCCTGGATATTGAGTCTGTACTTTGGAGATAATTTGAAGGTCAATTTCACCTAGAAAACAAGTATATGACACATGTGAAGCCATCGTGAAAAGAAATTATTAAGAACAATTTGAGCTGTTTTATCATCTGTCTTACTTTTATAATAAAAGCCCAGATTAAAAAAATAAAACTCAACTTTTGCCTGCCATAATACTTTCAATGCGGTGTGAGGTTTTAAATAAGAATTATGTAACCTGAGGAAAGCTATGAATGTTTCATTCATTCTTTTATATCATTACAGTATACAGTATTTATTATCTATCACTATACTTCATTAAATCAAGATACCATTGATTATAGGAGTTAATCAACCTTATTTTTATATCACTGATACAAAAAGATATAAACACTAACAATTATAATTTTATGATTTATCACTCAGAAGGGAGCTCTTGTGGTTTAGTGGTTAGGAATTATGCTACCAAACATAAAGCACATGGTTCAAATCCATAGCTGCTCCATGGCACAAGGAGGGGTAATCTCTCTGGTACAATTTACTGCCTTGGAAAATCCACTGGATGGTCAACCATGAGTCAGTTCCAACTCAATGGAACATAACAAATAATATCCACTGGACAAAGTGATAATACATATCAAATATATTAAAATGATGAAAAAATAGACACCATTATTGTTGGTGGTGCTGTTGTTAGATGCCAATGAGTTAACTACAGCTCATAGCAACCTGATGAACAACTTATCTACACGTTGTCCTATCCTGTGCTATTCCCATGATCAGAATATGCTCAAACCCCTTGTTACTATCCTCATGTCAATCTATCTTGTTCAGAGCCTTCCTCTCTTCTGACCTCCACCTTTCCCAACATGATGCATATTTGAAGGATGGGCGTTTCCAGACCATATGCTCACAATATGTGAGACAAGGTTTTACCATCCTTGTCCTTAAGGGTCAACCTGATTGCCGTTCCTCCAAGAAAGATTTTTTTTTTTTGTTCTTTTGGCAGGCTTTGTCGATGCCATAATTCAAAGGTATTGATTATATTTTTTAAATATTTTTTTATATTATACTGGATCTTTCCCATTTTCCTTAACCACCCCTCCCTCTACCCATCAAATTGTGTGACTATGATTATTCCCCTGCCCATTCTCACTGCTCTGCTCTTACCATCCCCTCGCCCCCTTGGAACCTCAGACATGTTTTCCTAGTTATCTTTCTATTTCTAAAATAATGATCTTATATAGTGTTAATCCTTATGGGACTGAGTTAGTTCACTTAGCATAACACTCTCCAGTCCCTCCCAAGTTAGCAAGTGATTTTCAAAATCATTGTTCTTGCATGCTATGTAGTATTTCATCATGGGAATATAGCATAATTTCTCAATCTATTCAATTGTAGTTGGAGATGTGAGCTGTTTCCATGTTCTTGCAATGGTTAATAACACTGCTATGAACATTGGTGTAAAAATCTCCATTTGTGCTTCAGTTCTAGTTTTCTTGGGGTATATTCCAAGGAGTGGACTAGCTGGGTGATATAGAATGTCTATGTTCAGTGTTTTGAGAAAGTGCCATACTACCTTCCAGAGAGGTTGCACCCTTTTAAAATCCCACCAACAGTGGATAAGAGTTCCTAACTTGCCACATCCTCCCCAACATTTATTACTTGCTGTCATGTTAAAATTTCCCACTACTAATGGGGTGAGATGGTATCTCATTGTGGTTTTGATTTGCATCTTTCTTGTTTCTAGTGATTTTGAGCATTTCTTGCTGGCCATCAAATATCTTCCTTTGTGAAAAGCCTTTCTATGTCTTTTGCCCATTTTGTAACTGTATTATCAGTCTTTTTCTTATGAAGGCTCTGTGGAATTCTCTAAACATTTGACATGAGACGCTTGTCTGAAATGGCACTGTCTGATACCTTAGAGCCCATTGCGGCAGTCACCTTGTCAATCCACTGAGTTGAGGGTTTTCTTCTCCTTTGCCAACCCTGTGTCTTTCTGAGCATCATGTCTCTCTCCAAAAAATAGCCTGTCCCAGCAACATGCCCAAAGTATGCAAGGCGAAGCTCTATCACTCTTGCCTCCAAGGAGCATTCTGACTGCACCTCCTCTAACATACATGTTTGTTCTTTGGACAGTCCATAGGATGTTCAGGGTTCTTCTCCAATACCACATCTCAAAGGCATCAGTTATTCTTCTGTAGTCCTTATTCATTCCATAACTCTCAGATGAAAAGCAAGTGATTGAAGAGACCATGGTCTGAATCAGATACACCTCAGTCTTCGAATTGATCTCATAATTCCTTAACAAACTGGAGAAGTCCCTAATTGCAGACTTGCAGACGGAGAAATGCATGAGGCAATTAAACATGATGATCCTTGTGCCAAACGTCTGGCTAATGTCATTCGTCAAGTACAGACTTCTGGAGGACTGTGGACTGAGTGCATAGGACAGCTCAGTCCCGAGCAGCAGGGAGCCATCCAGGAGCTCCTGAACTCTGCTTGATGGGCCTTACCAGCACCCACCAGAAACTAACTCCAAATAAACGTTTACCCTTTAAAGAAAAAAAAAAGACTTTTCCAGTGTAACACAACTCCTAATTTCCTGACTGCTGATACCAAGGGTTTTAATTGTGGGTCCAAGTAAGGTGAAGTTGTTGACAGTTTCAATCTTTTCTCCATCTATCATGATGTAGCCTATTGGTCCAGTGGTAAGAATCCGTATTTTCTTGAGGTTAAGATGCAATGCATATGGAAAGCTGTATTCTTTGATCTTCTGCAACTAGTGCTTCAAGTTCTCCTCACTTTCAGCAAGCAAGGTTGTGTCATCTGTATAACACAGGTTATTGATGAGTCTTCCTCCAATCCTGTTGCCATACTCCTCTTTCATAGTCTTAAATAATTTATTTAGCATACAGATTGGATAGGCATGGAGAGAGAATACAACCCTGATGCACTCCCTTCTTTTTTAAACCATGCAATGTTCCCTTTCTCTCTTCCTAGTCTAGGTAGTCTTGGAACAGAGCAGGGAAATACTGTTTGGTTCAAAATCCGGAAAGGAGTACATCAGGGAAGGATGCATCCTGTCTCTACATCTTTTCAATCTGTATGCAGAACAGATCATTCAAGAGGCTGGGCTTTATAAGGAGGAATGGGACATCAGGATTAGAGAAAGACCCATCAACAATCTACAGGATGCAGGTGACACAACCTTCCTTGCTGAAACTAAAGAGGACCTGAAACACTTGCAACAGAAGGTCAAGGACTGTAGTCTTCCATATGGTTTGAAGATCAACATAAAAAAGACAAAGATCCTCACCACTGGGCCGGTTGGCAGCATCATAAGAGATTGAAGTTGTTAACAATTACAGCTTGCTCAGCTTCATAATCAACATTCTTGACATCAGTAGTCAGGAAATCAGAAGACTAATTGCATTTGAAAATCTGCTGCTGGGGACCTCTCCAGAACACTGAAAAGCAAAAATGTCAGGCTAGAGACCATGCACCTAATCCAGGCCATGGTCTTCACAATTACTTGCTATGCATCAGAGATCTGGACAATGAGCAGTGATGACAGTAGGAAAATTAATACCTTTGAATTGTGGTGCTGGAGCTGAGTCTTGAACATACCATGGACTGCCAAGAAAACAAATAGGTCTATCTTGGAAAGGGTGACACCAAGTTTCTCCTTTGAGGTTAGGCTTTTGAAGCTCCCTCTCACATACTTTATGCCACGTATCCAGGAGAAACCGGTCCTTGGAGAAGGTCATTATGTTCAGACGGGTGGAAAAATAGCACAGGAGAGGAAGACCCTGGATGAGATAGATTGATACAGTAATTTGCGCAATGGGGATTGATGTGTCAGAATTAGTGAGACTGGCTCAGTAGAGGGTAGCATTCAGAGCTGCTGTTCATAAGGTCATTATGGGTTGCAGGTCACTTGACGGCACATAACAACAGCAATAAATCTAGGTATAAGTTTCTCATGAACACAATTAAGCGCTCTGAGATTTCTATTCTTCTCAAGGTTAGCCATAACTTGTTATGATCCACACAGTCAACTGCCTTTGGATAGTCAATAAAGCATAGATATTCTTCTGGTATTCTTTTTTAATTTTTTTTCTTTTCTCTCCTTTTTTATTTATTAAATTTTTTTATTTTAATGAACATTTACAGAGATTTTGGATTTCCATTCATTCATTGTTGCACTTTTCTCCCTGCCTCCCGCCCCCTCTCCCCCAGTTCACTCCTCTACTTGAAAAGTAAAAGAAAAATTCCTTCACTGGTATACAATTCACCGCCCCACTCCCCCCCTACTCTCCACTATGCAACCTTCATTCTGGACTCTTGTCACAACCATAATACCCAATCATATATTGTCTTTAAAGTGTTCTCTTCCTCATCTGTTTCAATGCAGGATACATAATTTATCCAATTTTTCTCAATCTTTTCCCAACCCTGATGTCAGTCCCATTCTACAACAGTGGCACTATGCAGTATTTGTCCTTCTTTGATGAGATATTTAACTCAGCATAATGTCCTCCAGGGTCACCCATTTTAAATAATATTTCATGAGTGCCTTGTTTTTCAATGCAGCAAAGTATTCCATTGTGTGCATATACCACAGCTTATCTAACCATTCATTTGTTGTTGGGCACTTAGGTTGTTTCCAACTATTTGCTATTGTGAACAAAGCCACAATAAACATGGGAATGCATATATCTGCCCCAGTGGCAGTTATGGTTTCTTTAGGGTCTATGTCCAGCAGAGCAATGTCGGGGCCAAATGGTATTTCTATTTGCGACTTTTTGAGAAAGTGCCATACAGCCTTACATAGTGGTTGTACCATTTTACACGCCCACCAACAGTGAATAAGTGTTCCAGTTTCTCCGCAACCTAGCCAGCAGTTTTTGTTTGTTTTCTGGTATTCTTTACTTCTCAATCCTTTCTTCTAAATCCTACTTGAACTTCTGGCATTTCCTTATCTACGTACTGTTCTGCCATTTTTAAATAATTTTCAGCAAGATTTTGCTGGCGTGTGATATTAGGTATTAAGTATATTGTTCAGTAGTTTCTATATTCAATTGGACCACCTTTCTTGAGTATGGGAACAAATGTGGACTTCTTCAAAACTGTTGGCCAGACAGCTGTTCTTCAAATTTCCTGGTACAGACTGGTGAGCTGCATATATTAGTTGAAACAAGTCAACTGGTATCCCATCAATTCCTGGGTCCTTTTTTTTTTTGGCCAATGCTTTCAATGCAGCTTTTATTTCCTCCTTCATTACCACTGACTCTTGCTCACATGTTATCTTCTGAAACTTTTGAGTGTCAGTCATTCCTTTTTAGTAGAATCACTCTTCATACATCCTCCATCTTCTTTTGAAGCTTTCTGGGTAATTTAATATATTGCTCATTGCATCTTTCAATATTGCAACTAGAGGCTTAAATTTGTTTTCAGCTCTCTTCACTTGAGAAATACTGAGTGAATGCTCCCCTTTTGTATTCTCCATCTCTTTGCACATTTCGTTACAATATTTTGTTTTATCTTTTCAAGCTGCCCTTTGAAATTTTTTGTTCAGCTCTTTTACTTTGGCATAAGTTTCCCTTTGTTTTGGCTTCTTGAAATGCCAGTGCAATTTCTAAAAGCTCTTCTGACATATATTTGGTTTTTCCTTTTCCTTTGTCTTTGAAATGACCTTTTGCTATCTTTTTTATTTTATTTTATACTTTTACCTTTTGCTATCTCTGGTCTTCCATCATTAGTGTTCAATGTTTCAAACCTATTCTTAAAATGATTTTGAAATTCAGATGGAATAGATTCAAGACCATCTTTTGGTTCTCTTGAATTTTCTTTGGCCTCAGTTTGAACTTGCATATGACTAATTGATGATCTGACCCACAGTCTTCCTTGACCTACTTTTGACTGCTGATACTGAGCTTCTCGGATGATTACTTCTACAGATGTAGAGGAAGAGAGAGACTTTGTGGATAAACTAAAACATCCTCCTTGCGTGTTCCCACCTAGCTATGAGGCAAAGTCAAAATCAACAGCTAGGAAAACCTTTTTGAATAATAAACTCAATAAACTCTTGATATTATAGCAGGTGAAGAAAAACTTTGAGATAAATTCTGAAAGGGTAGTAAGTTTTGTTACTCTTGAATCCCAGAACTATCTTCACTACTCATTAGGTGTATGTGGCCTTTGGCAAGTTGCTTAACTCTCCAAGCTCCCTTTTCCTTAAGAGAAAAATGAAGATAATAAGAGTACTTAATTTCTTGATTGTCAGAGTTAAATGAAGCAATGCACATAAAACACAGGGTAAAGTTAAGTTGTTGTCATTGTTATGTGCTATCAAGTCACCTGTGACTCATAGCAACCCTTTGGACAATAGCTCTGAAGCCTGACCTATCCTGAGCAAGTCTCACTGACTCTGACATACCCACCCCCATTTTCCCAGTTATGTTATTGTATCAATCCATCTCTTCCTGGGTCTTCCTCTCCTGTTCGGTCCCTCTACCTTTCTGAGCATGATGTCCTTCTCCAAGGATTGGTCCCTCCTAGCCACATGCCCATATTATGTAAGATGGAGCATCAAAAGCTAGCCTCCAAGGAGAAATTGCTTTCACCCACTCCAAGACAGACCTATTTCTTTTTTTAGTGGCCCAAGGTATGTTCAAGACTCTTCTCCAGCACCACAACTCAATGGCATCAATTCTTCTTTTATCCTCCTTAGTCATTATCCAGCTCTCTGATGTATAGCAAGTTATTGCAAAGACCATGGACTGGATCAGCCACAGCTTAGTCTCTAGACTGACATAGTTGCTTCTCAGTACTCTGGATAAGTCTCTCACAGCAGATTTACTTAATGCATTTCTCCTCTTGATTTCCTGACTGCTGGTGCCAAAAGGATTAAGGATACAAGCAAGCTGTAACTGCTAACAATCTCAATCTCTTCTCCCTCCATCATCATGCTGCCTATTGGCCCAGTGGTAAGTATCTTTGTCTTCTTGATTTTGAGCTTCAATCTGTATTGAAGACTACAGTCCTTGACCTTTAGCTACAAGCACTTCAGGTCCTCTTCGGTTTGAGCAAGGAAGATTGTGTCATCTACATAACGTAGGTTGTTGATGAGTCTTCCTCCAATCCTGATGCCACACTCCTCCTCATAAAGCCCTGCTTCTCGAATGATCTGTTCTGCAATATAGATTGAAAAAGTGTGGAGACAGGATGTATCCCTGATGCACTCCTTCCTGATTTTGAATCATGCAGTGTTTCCCTGCTTGTTCTGAGGACAGGTTCCTGGTCCAAGTATAGGTTTCCCATTCTCCTCAAGGTTAGGGCTCAAAAAGATCTTTCTTTTCACTGCTGCCACCTCCAACTTAAGGTTTGTAGTTTTATTCTCTTAGGTTACGATGCTGACCTTCATTAAAATGGAAACACTTCTTGGCAGGACTAGCATGTGAAGCCAATGTAAATCTTTAACATTTTGGCATAAATGGCATTAAGAGAACCTTTCCAAGGTTAGATATGAACAGCAAGAAAAGCACAGAGCACATGAGTGGGAGATTGGGAAGGAAGGATAAAGAAAGATAAATTATAAACAGAAGATGCCAGACTAAGGAAAAGGGCTGTGGGGCCATGTGACAGAATGAAAACCCCCAACTACTGGTAGTAAGAATGACTAACATGGTGTGTACATGCTTAGGGCAAGCCTGGGAATGAAACTGGGATGTTTCTTTGTGCGGATGTTTCAATGTGCGGACAATTTTGTTTAAAACTGCCTCTGCCAACAAGAAACCTTTTATGCTTTCCCTAATAACCCTCACTTCCCCTCCCTCCCACTTCCTTTTTTTACCCCTTCTCCCCTCTGTCCTGCTCCTTTCCTCCATTCCCCCCCTCTCTCTTCCCCCCTCTTCCATTGCTGTTAAGTGAATTCTGACTCACAATAACTCTAAAAGACAGTGAACATCTCTTACAACTTTTCAAAGCTGTAATTGTTTAAACAGGGAGCTCTGATGTCCTAGTGCTCATGTCACCAATCCAAGGGCAAGCTGTTCAAACCCACCAGCTGTTCTGTGGGAGAAAGATGAGCAGTCTCCTCCCATGCAAATTATAGTCTCTGGAAATCCACTGAAGGGTCAGCTATGAGTCAGTTCTAGAAAATGTGTTGGCCCACTGCAACAACAAATATGTTTTTTGGAAGCGGTAGATTTAAAGTGCTGACCTTTCAGGTAACAGTTCAGCACTTAGCACTTGCACTACTGGGGCTTCTTCTAATTAAGAGAGCTCTGGTGAGGTCATCAATAGGAAGTTGTGCTGCTCACACAAAGGTGGCATTTTTCTCATGGTTTGGACCGATCAGCTGCTCTGCTAAAGAAAGATGGGCAATCCCCTCTGATGCAATATATAGCCTCTGAGAACCCCCTGGAGGATCAGCTAGGAGTCAGCTCTGAATCCATGAAAATGAGCTGAGTTTTGGTTTTGCTTTTTGAAAGCAAGTCATCGGTCAAACATTGGGCTGGGCACTTAATCTTGGCCACAAAGCTACCACAAACTCCATGATTTTCATCCAACCAGAGAAAAAAAACCCAGATATTTCGAAAGTCAGCGGGTATTATTATGCTTAAAGGTGCATTGGGCACATGTACTTGAGTCAAAGTTGCTTTATTTTTTTACAACTTCCTACTAGAAAATAGGAAGATAATAAAATTGTAGACAGGCTCCCCCCCCCCGCCCTTGTATAGCAACTCATAGCTGACCCTCAGCAGGTTTTCAAAGACTGTAAATTATATAGGAAGAGTTTGCCCAGCTTTCTCCTATGGAGTCACTAGTGGATTCGTACAGCAAAAGAGGTGTCACCTGAGCATTAGCAACATAAATACCCATGGATGACACCACCAGGGCTCCTAGGTTTGTCTAGTTTTGTTTTATTGAATCCATTTTTTTGAAGCATAAATAATTAAAAGCTTATAAGAAAAGCTGTTGGCTAATAAGAAATAGATTCCAAATTGCCCCAAAGTGCGAAATGCTGAAAATCCTAATTTTGCCTCTTTTAACCTAATCATGTGTTTCTAATACAAAATCATCAATTATGGACATTTGAATTTCAACATTGTGAACTCAGATTTGAAATGCAATTATTCTTGCCTTGGGGCTTAATGTGTTCTCCTTGCAGTAAGATGGACCTGGGCAATTTAGATCTGTACAGATGAAGCCAGGTATTTGTTAGGCCCTCAGTGCCCATTTCTATCTTATCTCTTTCCCAGTGACCAGAATGATCCGTCATAATCACAGCCAGGCAGGTCTTCCTGCTGAGAATTTAGATGTACAATGTGGATATCATTCATGGTTCTTATCACAGTGTCTATAGGGTGAGTCATCCATGGGTGGATGGAAATCCCCTGTCCACCACTGTTGGATCTCTGTTCAAAATAATAATCACCAACAGGAGATAATAAAACAATTTCCTCTAAAACTAGAACATAGAACTCATTTCCAACATCACAAATAGGTAATCATTCCTTTCTTTTCCAGGGATGGTTTTATCTCCTATCCTGTCTACTAGTGCCTCAACTGTTTGTTTTTTCGTTTTGTCCCACATATTTAATCATTTAATAAGATACTGTCGATGATAATTCATTTTTAAAATGCTTTTGAGAGACATTATTTTTATAAAATACTCTTTATGACACATTAATAGGATAAACTTGGTACCAGTTGTCATGAGATAAGAAGATATTGGTTTGGCTACGTTCACTGTCAGTGACATTTCCAAAATACTGAGGAGCAATGATGTCAGTTTGGGGAGCTCTGGTGGCCTAGTGGCAAGAAGCTGCAACTACAATCCCGGAGGTGCACGGTTCGAATCCACCAGATGCTCTGCCGGGGAAGGAGGGGCAATCTCCTCCTGTACCAGTCAGATCTGATTTGACGGTACACACACACAAAACT
>NW_006399893.1:3555503-3563127 GCF_000299155.1 Elephantulus edwardii | reverse complement strand
ATGACAGAAAATTGATGTGTTTGAGTTTCAGTGTTAGAGAAGAGTATTGAATATCACATGAACCACCAAAAAGCCAAATAAGTATGTCTTAGAAATGGTGTAGCCAGAGTGCTCTTGGGAGTCAAGTATGGCAAAGTTTTGTCTCTCATACTTGAACATGTTGCTAGGAGAGGCTCTTCCTTGGAAAAGAACATCATACTTGGAAGAGTAGAGGATTGACCAAAGAGAAAAAGACCTCCATTGTGATGGCTCAAATGTATCAGATGTGGTGAAGAGGGCATAGGATAGGGTAGGATAGGATAGGATAGGGTAGGGTAGTGTAGGATAGGATCGTATCGGATTCAGATCTGTTGTTTACAGGGTTGCTGAGTCATACTATGCATGGCACCCAATAACAACAAAAATGCTATAGTAAAACCAACTTGTGGTTCAAGAAATAAATGTTTTGAAAAGTTACAATGTACACAAAGTCACTGTACCAAAAAGAACTGGTTGACACAAAAGTGTTTCATAACCCAACTTATGTTCAAGATGCAATGGTCATGAAGGAGGAAGTTTAAGCTGTTCTGAAGGAATTGGCAAAAAGACAAGGCCTCAGGAGTTGATGGATTACCAACTGACATATTGCAACAAACAGATGCTGCCTTAGAAGTGCTCACCAGGCTGTACCAAGAAACTTGGAGGACAACTGCCTGGCCAACTGACTGGAAGACATCCATATTTATCCCACTTCAAAATAAGGTGATTCAACAGGGTGTGGAAATTAAAACAAGCTTGGAAGCAAGAGTGGCATCCACTTCCGAAAGAGCTTACCTCCAAAAACTCTAAAAACATAGAGAAATGATGAAAGTCATACAAGTGTTCAGGTCTTTCATTCATAGGGTCACTATGAGTCATCTACGACTTAACAGCACTTAACAACAATCACAATATCACTAATATCACAAGCAATTAAAATCTTGCTGAAGAGTATCTAAAAGCAAGTAGAAAAGTACAGATAAGTAGGATAGACAGAGAACTACCAGAAATACAAGCTGGATTTAGAAGAGGTTGTGGCACTAGTAACATCGTTGCCAATGTCAGATGGACCTTGACTGAAAGCAGAAAGTACCAGAGACATGTCTGTATTTCATTGGCTATGCAAAAGCATTTGACTGTTTGCACCAGAAAAATTGTGGCTAACCTTGAGAAGAATAGGAATTCCAGAACATCTGATTGTGTTCATACAAAACCTATTCTTGGACCAGAAGGCAGACACAGAACAGAGCATGGTTCAAAATCAGAAAAGGAATATATCGTGTGTCCTGTCTGCATACTTTTTCAATTTGTGTGCACAACAAATTATTCAAAAGCCTAGACTTTACAAGAAGGAATGTGGCATCAGGATTGGAAGAAGACTCATCAACATGCAGATGAACTGAAACTAAGGAAGACCTGAAGCATTTGCTGCAAAGGGCTAAGAACTGTAGTTTGCAATATGGATTGAAGCTCAACATCAAGGAAAAAAAAAAGATTTTCACCACTGGGCCCATTGGCAACATCATGATAGATAAGAATATTTTGAGGTTAACAATTTTAGCTTGCTTGGGTCCACAATCGACATTCTTGGCACCAGCAGTCAGGAAATCAAAAGACAAATTACATTATCAAAACCTGCTGTTAAGGACCTCTCCAGTGTACTGAAGAGCAAGGATGTCAGTCTAGAGACTAAGATGCATCTGATCTAGTCCATGTCTTCACAATTACTTGCCATGCATCAGAGCACTGGACAATGACCCAAGGATGATAGAAGAATTGATGCCTTTGAGCTGTTGTGCTGAAGAAGAGTATTGAACATATCATGGACTGCCAAGAGAACCAACACGTCTGTCCTGGAGTGAGTGAAACCAAGATGTTCCTAGGAGGCAAAGATTTTGAGAATCCATCTCACACACTTTGGGCATACAGAAAGGAGGGTATGGTTGGAAGGGTGGAGGTCCAGCACAGAATAGGAAGATCCTGGATGAGATATATTGACATAATAACTGGGGTAATGAGTGCCACGTGTGTCAGAGACAGTGAGATTGGCTCATGATACAGCAGAGTTCATGGCTATTGTGCAATAGGGTCTCTATAAGTCATAGTCAACTCAACGATACCTAATAACAACACAGACTCTATTATTTCTAATTGTGATATGTGCACAATTTGTAACCAAATTCTAGAACTTTATACCCTATTAATGAATCCACTTCATAAATAACATGCCTCCAGAAACTTTGAACTTTGATAAATGTCAATAATTGTAGAAGTGCTTCAAGTTTTTTGTTCATAGGATCGCTGAGTCATGCTTGATTCAAAGGCAATCAACAACAACAACAACATACCCTATTATATATTCTTTCTATACTCCTCAGAAATAAGACACATGCACTGTTTGTCAAAAAAAATGCTTTCTAGAAATCCAATAGACCTGTGGTTCAGATCTTCTACAATAAACGCATTGCTATTAAGCTGACGCTCACTCAATGGTCCTGTAAAACAGAATGGCCCCATAGGTTTCCATGGCTATAAAAGAACTCCCACATGTTTCTCTGTCAGATCAACCAGTGGATTCCAACTATAGACCTTTTGGTTAGCACATGGCTGATCTGACTGCAATACCACCAGAGCTCTTCTCCCATTAGCCACCAAAACCAAAGACAAACCCCTGGTGTTGAGTCAGATCCAACTGCAGTAAATCCTTCAGGAAAGAGATTGTCCATCTTCCTTCTATGGATCAGCTGGTGGAGTCAAACTACCAACCTTTTGTTTAGCAGCACTACAGCCTTAGGTCTCCTTTCTTTTGTTACAATGTAGTCTAAATATTTAGTGTTTAGTTATAAACATTTTCTGGAAACATTCACCTATACTGTTCATTGTCCTCTCACTCATAAAGTTTTGATGTTTGCATCTTCTTCTAATTTTAACCATTAACAACTGCTAAAAAGTAATTTCTTTACTTTTTTGCTTTAGCAATGTCCTTGTTCAGAAGCAAATTAGCTTTCTCTTGGAAATTGAAATCATATCCTAAATGTTCAACCTACAACTTATCTTGCTTCCCTCAAAGTTATCACAAGAATCATCTAAGATCAGAAAGTAATCAAGCCCATCACTTCCCTGATTAAAACCTTGTGATTATGACCAATTGGCAGCATCAGGATGGATGATAAAGAGATTGAGATTGTTAACAGCCTTTAGTTTGCTTGGCTCCATAGTCAACATTCTTGGCACCAGCAGCCAGGAAATTAAAAGACATTGCAATTGGGAAAGTCTGCTGCTAGGGATCTCTCCAAAATACTGAGGAGCAATAGTGTCACTCTGGAGATTAAGGTATGCCTGATACAGGCCATGGTCTTTGCAATCACTTCCTATGCATCAGAGAGCTGGACAATGACTAGGGATGATACAAGGAGAATTGATGCCTTTGAGCTGTGGTGCTGGAGAAGAGTATTGAAAATACTATGGACTGCTAAAAGAATGAACAGTTTTGTCCTGGAGAGGGTGAAATCAGGTTGCTCTTTGGTGGCAAGGATTCTGAAGCTTCATCTGACATACTCTGCTCATGTTGCAAGGAAGGACCAGTCCTTGGAGATGGACATCATACTTGGGAGCATGGATGGACAGTGCAAGAGAGAAAGATCCTCAATGAGATGGATTGATTCAGTGACTGGGGTGCTTGCGATAGGTGTGTCAGAGACAATGAGATTGGCATAAGGTAGAGCAGAGTTTAGGGCTATTGTACATAGGGTTGCTATGAGTCGCAGATGACTCAATGGCACATAAAAACAACCACCACCACCTGGAATCTTGAGTTACTTGTACTTTTCTCCCTCATGAGCCAGGTTCAACCAAACTTTGTCATCTGTTCATGCTTTCTCCTCTCCCCTACTTAATCTTTCTGGTGCTTACCTATCTTAAATTCTTCCACACGTCAATCATCTCAGAATCCTACTGAGTCACTACCCATCAAATGACCAAATGTACTTGTCTTCTCTGATCTAAATTATGACTTGGCTTTAATAGTATGACTCACTAGCAAAGACTAGATTTTGTTAAACGCAGATCAAGGATTCTAAAATGCTACTTTGCTGATTAGGAGAAAAGAAGTATAAAACAGAGAATCAAAACTTGGTAGTTTAGATTTGTAGGTGAGTTGTTGTAAGACAAAAGTACATACAAGTTTAAAGCTAAAGGTCAGAAGATAGACTGGAAGGAAAACCAAGCTTTGCAAGGGATCTGCCTGCTTGCCTACTGTGGTATGTGCCATTGAGTCAGGGCAGACCTCATAGCTGATCCTCCAGTGGGTTTTCAGAGGCAGTAAGTCACATGGGAGGAGACTGCCCATCTTTTTCTTCTAGAAAAGTTGGTGGATTTGAACCTCATGCTTTAAAAATTGCAGCACAACTTGTTACCACTAGGCCACCAGAGTTAGTAGTCTGAAAACATGTTCTTAGCCAGACTTGCTACCTTGACTGAAAATGGTAGAATCTGCCTGACTGTGACCCTTGGTTACACTTTGAGACTGAAGCAAAACTGTCCTTGTGACTATACTTTCATTAGACAACAAGCAGGCCAATAAGGCTTACAAACACACTAGGGAGATATGCAGTCGTTAGACCAATCAACCACCCACGATCAAATAGGCAGTGCTTTCCCAGAGATCAAGCTCAGAAGTGAAGAAGGGGTAGAATAAATAGCAGGATTAATGCAAAGTAGAGCAGAGTTAGATTGTAATTATAGGTATTATAAGCAGTATCATAAAGCAAAATGTGTATGAATGATTGAAGAGAAAATCAATTTGTTTTGTAAACTTTAAAAAAAAACTTTCTACTAGTTTATTTACAAAACTCAAATACAAATTCAAACAAATGCTTTCAATTTCCCTCACCTTTCCATCAAATTTTACAACCCAATGATTAATCTCTCCCCCCTAAATGTCCACATCCGTTTGCTTCCAGCCTCTCCCACCCCTCCTGGATCATTATACTCATTCTATAATAACGGTCTTATGAAATATTTATCCATGTGAGACTGAGTTATTTCACTCAGCATAATAGTCTCTAGTCCCTCCCAAGTTAGGTAATAATTTACAAAGTTATTGCTCCTGCATGCTGCATAGTATTCCATCGTGTGGATGAACCATAATTTCTCAATCCATTCGTTTGTGCTTGGACATTTGGGCTTTTTCTATGTTCTTGCGATGGTGAGCAACGCTGCTATGAACATTGGTGTACAAATCTCAGTTTGTGTCTCAGTTCTCATGTTCTCAAGGTATATTACAAGTAGTGGAATAGCTGGGTCATATGGAATTTCTATGTTCAGTTTTATGAGAAAGTGCCAAACTGCCTTCCAGAATAGTTGCACCATTTTACAATTGCCAGTTCGGTAAACTTTTCTACACCTCAAAATAAATAAAAAGTACTATTCTTAAGTCAAGTTTTTACATGCCTGTATATAGGTTTCCCTTGCTTTTTGACAACAGATCATTTCTATGGAAACTTTTCCTAATGAGAAACGGTGCAAAGTGAAGAAGAACTTTTTTTAGAGTTACCAGACCTAAAAAATAGCCCAGTAAATCAGACCAAATAAGACATAAATCTAAAGTCACATTATCAACTAGTGATCGCAGAAACAACTCAAGAGTTAAGCTAAATTGATGCTGAGGTGCTTAATGCAGTTCCAGGGGAAGGAGGCTGGTGACACCATGCTTGCTGACAATAAGCATGTGTGTCTCCTGTTTAAGGTTGAATGCAGAGTAATGCTGAAAGCTACTTTCATTTTTCACCTTGTTTTTCATAGAAAGCATTTGCATATGAATTTGTTGTTGTTCATACTGTCAAATAAGAACTGACTCTCAGCTGACCCTCCAACAGGTTCTTACAGGCTATAAATAGCAAGGGAGGAGACTGCCCATCTTTCTCCTATGCAGCAACTGATGGGTGTCTTAGAGTTTGCAAAGTAACTCTTTATCCACCCCCATGGATATATGTGTCTTCATTCCGAGGTCTCCATAAAATCCAATTATTAAGTAAGGGTTGTTGTAGTTATGTGCTGTCAGGTCTCCTGTAACTCATAGCAACCCTGCGTACAACAGCTCTGAAGGCTGTCCTATCCTGAGCCTATCACTGACTCCAACACTCCTACCCTCATAAGAAGGTTTTCTAAGTTCTTTTTCTAGCTTTTTTTTTTAATTAATAAAATTATAAACTTCATGAGATGCAATGCCTGAAAATTAGGATATGTTTTTCTTTATTGTTCATTCCAAATTTTAAGAATAATTTGACTTAAGTGTGTTTCTTAACCTCACTGATGCACAGTTTTCTTCCTTATAAAATATGACTAGTTGCTAATGCATATAGTTATTGTTAGGATTAAATAACATAATCTAGACAAGGAAAAAAACCACTCATGAGCTCTTGCTGACATCAAAATAAATTCCACGCTACTTAATCCAGCATCTGGCCATCCAAATTCCTTTAAAGCATTTGGACTCTTTTCTTTGTGGAACTTTATACTGTCCATAGCATTCACCTGCACTGAAATATCCTTGCTCCCTGTTTATACTAAGCATCCCTATCCTGCCTCTATCCAGGCATCTTTCTAGACCTTCTTTAAGTAGCAATTATGTTTCTATTTTCTTTTTTATTATTATTTTAAAATTGTTCATTACAGGAAGTTTGCAAATGACTTTGGTTATTTAATCATGTGTATATTTTGTCTCATAACTGTAATTACAATTTCAGGGAGCTCTCCTGATGTAGTCTGCGGAGAATTACACTGCTAACCCAAAGGCTAACTCAAACACAGTGCCTCTCTGGCAGACTGAAACATGCACTGCCTCCCAAAAGCCCTCTGGAGGGTTGGCTACGTGTCAGTTCTGACTTGATAGCAATGTATTTTATAAATTTAATTGAATTCAATCATTCATATGCATTTTAGAACATTAATTATGATAGAGGAACCTCTGGTGGCTTAGTGAGTAAGGAGTTGCACAACCAAACCAAAGATAAGCTGTTTGAAACTACCAGCTTCTCTGTAGAAGAGAGATGGCCAATCTCCCTTCATGGCATTTACAGCCTGTGAAAACCCACAGGAGGGTCAGCAATGGATGAGTAAAATCACAATTGATTAACATAATTAATTAATTACAATGTCTGTTTATATTGTACACGGCCTCTCCCTTAACTCAACTTACCTATTTATTCCTTTATATCCCCGTCTCCCTCTCTGCCCATCCAAATTAATTCTATCTGTAAGCCTTTCCTGAGCTTTTCATGACAGCAGTCTTATGCTGCAGTAGTACTTTTATGACTGACATGCTTTGTTTAGCAGTTTCTTACAGATGCATCCATGTTACATAGTCTTTCGTGCTGCACTTTTTTTGTGGTGTTGCTGGGCTTTCTTTTTTCTTTGTTCATCTGCTGTTCTGTGCTGAGGTCATTTTACTTATGTTGTTGTTGTGTTATTATGTGCTGTCGAGTCACTTGCGACTCATAGCGACCCTATGTACAACACCTCTAAACTCTGCTCTGTCCTGTGCCAATCGCACTGTCTCCAATACAACCATCCCGATTACCCCAGTCACTGAATCAATTCACCTCCT
>NW_006399893.1:3532504-3555138 GCF_000299155.1 Elephantulus edwardii | reverse complement strand
GTTTCTCTGTTTAGTCAGTGTTTGAAATATTGTTAGTGTTTTTCCTTTTATAATCAAGGCTCCAGAATTATCCCTATTAATGTGCAACTTTGTTTTCGGGTAACTTGGTTCTTCTCATAACTTGTTGATTCTTGTGCCACTGCCTTTGTGCACATCTCATTTTGCTGGGGTGCATATCGTTAGGCAGAAAAAGAGAAGGCAAAAGTCTTCCGTGTTATGTCTCTTCTACATTAACCTCTCATGATTGCTATTGTAAAATGATTGATACAATTCAAAGATAGGGAATAAAACCTTTTCTTTTTATCTGACATAACTGTTAAAATAAAACTCAGTCATTACTCTTGAGCTGGAACTGACTTCCAGCAGGTTTTCAAGAAGCTGTAATCACACAGGAGAAAAATAGCCACCTCTACAGATTTGCTAGTGGATTTGAACCAGTAGAGACAAAACCTTTGGGTTAGGAATAAAAAGTCCTACACAGAGTTCTCTAGGTATGATTGCTGGTATATAAAATTTTTCACTCTTCTCATTATGATCATAATTAGCTCTCTCAGTCTTAGTCAATGGCCAAAGGTTTTGACATTTCCTTTTGGAGATACCAAATTTCTGCAGTAGTTTAATAGGGTATTTAACCTCTTCTAATGTGATTTTTTTCATCTATAAAAGGGAAATTTAACTCTCAATCAATCCTTATATCATTGGCTAATTTAAAAGAACCATTTCTATAGACTTCTTTACATTTAATATGTCAAGCTTATAAATAATTTTAATTATAAAGCAAGAAAACTGGCTAAAGTGGCTAATTTGCTCAAAAACTTGGCACCAAGAAGTCATTGTTCACATTTTCAGATACAATAACAAAAATACTAAAAATAATCTAATCAATGCCAGGGCCTGATTTGGAATCTCTGAATGCTACAATGTTCTTGATTTTCAAACACCAACTAAAGATCTATTATATGTGCCAGGAAAGATCTAGTGTTGTACTTATAGAGATAAATTTGAAAAAATACAAGAGCAAGATATTAAAATAATTGTAAGGCCTCAGAAAGGATTATAAATATATATTAGGGATAATATAGTTGCAGGGTGTTTGTGAGGGTTCAAGATATATGGAGATCATGCATATGATTATAAAATATAACAATGTGTCAATAAATTTTTACTGTTACTTTAGTGAAAGTTTACATAGTAGTTTCCCATTCAACTACATTCTGTTTTATGACATTAATTTCAGTATTCAAAATTTAACTTCACTTGTCCTACTTCTTTTTTGTGATTCTCATTTCCACTAATCCTTTAATCATACCCCTTCCTGCATTCTGAGGTTTATTCCTGGTCAAATGCTGCCCTTTGATGTGGGATGGTTGATTGATACACAGAGCAAGTACCTCCCAGGTGTCAGTGATCACCTTACAGACCTGTCTACTATTTAGCTTCTAATTAAACTACAGGGGTGAGTTTTGTTCAAGCCTTGCACTAAAGGCCAGTCTTGTGAGTTCCACTAGTCTAGGATCAGTTAGCATCACTTTTACATTTTTGTGATTTGTTCCACATTTTTGTCCACTCTGTTCAGGACCTTCTACCGTGATCTTATTTAAGATAGTCAAGGTAGTCACCATCTAGGTCTGCTCACAAAGTCGTCACAAAGATTGAGGTTTTACATGCTCCATTGGTTCTTCTGGCTGATATTTTCTATACATCGCTGTTTTTCTTCCCTCTGGATAGGATGGTATCAATACTTCCACCTTAGATAGTCACTCCCAAGCTCATCATCTTTGTGAACTATGTTATACTGATTTTGAAGTCACAGAGACACAATAAATTGTGAAGTCACAGGGACACAATAAGTTGTTATGTATTCAGCCATTAAATAGTCTTTGAACTTGGTTCAAATCCACCAGTTGTTCCATGTGAGAAGGATGGGAAATCTTCCTGCCTCTGAAAACCTGCTGGAGGGTCAGCTATGGGTCAGTTCTGACTAGACAGTATATAACACTGTATGTGTTGATGGATGGATGGATAGATAGATAGATAGATAGATAGATATAGAGAGAGAAGTATGGGCAGTCTCCTTCAATGCAATTAATTGCCTCTGAAAACCTGCAAGAGTGTCAGTGGAGACACAGCAGTGAATAAAACATTTTAAAAATCCCATGATGAAAGTTTTATGGATAAAATCAAAGAAGAAATAAGTGATAGGAAGCAGTGGAGTGGGAGGTCTGCAATTTTTAATTAGGTGGTCAAGTGAGCTTCAGGGTCAAGGTGATAGTAAAGAAAAACCTGAAGATGACCAGGGAGGAAGAGGAATAAAGATGTGCCTTTTGAACTAGAAGCCATGGTCACTGATGACAAATAAGCCCTGCAATGAAATAACTCAGAAGAATAATGCTCATCAACCATCCTTGATGTCGGGTTTCTTCTTCTGATAGAGCCATGTAACGTGAAACACAAATCCCTGCTTCCAAACACTGGGGCTGCCCTGTGGAGAAAATCTGCAGGTCAGGCAAATGGAGGGTAAAAGACCGCGGTGATATTGCTTGCTATTTGATTTCAGACTAGCCTTGTTTCACTCCTCACATCAAAATATATGGGAATTCTTTAGATTATCAGCAGGGGGGAAATGTATTCTATTACATGTTGTATTAAGATTATTATCTCCCTTGTTTCTTCTGTCAGGCCCCCCAAAAATGGTTTCTAGAGAGAAAGATTGCCCAGATAGCTCCCTGTTTGGTGATAAAAAATAATTTCAGCTATGAGTTTGCAACAAGAGTAAGAACAATCTGATCTGGCGATGTAGTAGGAAAGCGGCTTCCTGACAAGATTCTTTTATTTTCTTCTCTTTCATGTCCTCCCTGGGTGCCTCAGCATTAAAATAGTTCTGTTAAAATGGAAAGTCAAGGGTAGGCCTTAGATATTGGCCACAAGCTCTATAACCCCCAATACATACAATGCTTAAAACGTTATATATTAATCCTAGGTTCAAATGCTAATTTTCTCCTACCGTTTTTTGCCAAAATGCAAGTTTTGTGGATAAAACTATTTACACTGGCAAAAGCAAGATAATAGCATGCGTGTTTGATGTGACTTCAGAAATACCAGGATAACTTCTCTGAGTCTCTCATCCAAGTTTTATCTCATTGGTCTGCTACATTAATGGTGGTTAAAACAGTTCTTGTTGATGAAAATCATCAGTCATTTATCCCCTAGTGGAAGCAAAGCATCTGAGAACCAGATGGCCTTGTTGAGCAAGAAACAGGAAGTGACTGCTCTGCCAAAAACACTATGTACCTCAAGGAAGGGAAGACATCAGCACCAGGCTCACCTTCACCATCATGCCTGATAAGTGCTAAGTCAGGTATGGAGAATCGACAGGCCTTAAAGAAAAGCTCTGCTGGTTTACAGTGTAACTGAGATTGGCATGAGCATATTTGTACTAGTGTAAAATTACTACAGGAGAAGCAAAAACTGCCAAAGTCAAATTGTCATGAAAATGTGTTGGAGGCATCACTGGGGATTTAATCAAACAAAGTTGTACACAGAAGACAGAGACTAGTCCATATCATCCACTCACATTTATACAATTATGGTTTTAACTGGGTTTGCTTTTCCTGTCTCTGGCTGTAAAAATAATCCTTGAATACTGTTGAGAGCTCAACTCAGAGAAAAATAAAGAAAATATCATCAAATTGCTTAAAAAAAAACCCAGCAGTTAAACACTTAACAATTGGTTTATTTTGTCCTGATAATTTATTTAATTTTTTTCCTTTCATTTGAGTAAATAATATTTGCTAAAATAGTCGCATGAGAACATTACGTGGAATATTACTAGTTTTCCCACATGTTGTTATTGTTGTTGTTGTTGTTATGTGCCGTCGAGTCACTTGCAACTCATAGGGACCCAATGTACAACAGCCCTACACCCTTCTCTACACTGTGCCAATCACACTGTCTCTGATACACCTATCCCGATTACCCCAGTCACTGAATCAATCCACCTCATAGTGGGTCTTCCTATCCTGTGCTGTCCCCCTACACTCCCAAGAATGATGTCCCTCTCCAAGGACCAGTCCCTCCCTACAACATGTCCAAAGTATGTCAGATGAATCCCCAGAATCCTTGACTCCAAGGAGCAGCCCGGTTTAACCCTCTCCAGAATGAATCTATTTGTTTTCTTAGCAGTCCATGGTACATTCAATATGCTTCTCCAGCACCACAGCTCAAAGGCATCAATTCTCCTTCTATCCTCCCTAGTCATTGTCCAACTCTTTGATGCATAACAAGTGATTGCAAAGACCATGGCATGTATCAGATGCATCTTAGTCTCCAGAAAGACACCATTGCTCTTCAGTACTTTGGAGAGGTCCCTAACAGCAGACTTTCCCATGGCAATACATCTTTTAATTTCCTGGCTACTGGTGCCAAGAGTGTTGACTGGAGCCAAGCAAACTAAAGCTGTGAACAATCTCAATCTCTTCACCATCCATCCTGATGCTGCCAACTGGTCCAGTGGTGAGAATCTTTGTTTTCTTGACATTGAGCCTCAATCCATATTGAAGTCTTCAGTCAGTCCTTGACCCTCTGTAGCAAGCACTTCACGTCCTCCTCAGTGTCAGCCAGCAGGGTTGTGTCATCTGCATAACAGAGATTGTTAAGGGATCTTCCACCAATCCTTCTGCCACGCTTCTCCTCATAGAGCCCAGCCTCCCAGATAATCTGTTCTGCATACAGGTTGAAAAGGTACGTAGATAGGTCACATCCCTGTCATACTGCCTTCCTAATTTTGAACCATGCGCTGTTTTCTTGCTCTATTTCTGACAACTGCCTCTTGGTCCAAGCATAAGTTTCGCATTAGCATGATCAAATGTTCTGGGATTCCCATTCTTCACAGAGTCAGCCACAGTTTGTTATGATCCACACAGTCAACTGCCTTTGCATAATCAATGAAACACAGATAGACATTCCCCTGGTATTTCCTGCTTTCAGCTAAGATCCATCTAACATTAGCTACCATATCCCTAATACTACAACCCCTTCTAAACCCAGCCTGGACTTCTGGCAGTTCTCTGATGATGTGCTGTTCCAGTCATTTTGGGACATAAGTATAACAAAATTTAAACCATAAATATGTCAAAATTTATTTAAATCTGTTGATTGTAGTGGCTAAACAATATTCATTTATATGCAAAAGAATGGATTTAATTATCAACTATACCTAAATGATTAATACATAGCTTTATACATATTGTATATAGTTTATATACATTATTATATATAGTTAACAATGTTGTTGTTATGTGCCATCGAGTCACTTGCGACTCATAGCGACCCTATGTACAACAGCCTTAAACCCTGCTCTGTCCTGTGCCAATCTTACTGTTTCCGACACACCCATCCCAATTACCCAGTCAACGAATCAATCCACCTCCTAGAGGGCCTTCCCCTCTTGCACCTGCCTTCCACCCTCCCAAGCATGATGTCCTTCTCCAAGGACCAGTCTCTCCTTACAACATGACCAAATTATGTCAGACGAAGCCTCAGAATCCTTGCCTCCAAGGAGCATCCCAGTTTAACCCAATCCAGGTTGAATCTGTTTGTTTTCTTAGTAGTCCATGGTACTCTCAGTATTCTTCTCCAGCACCACAGCTCAAAGGTATCAATTCTTCTATCCTCCCTAGTCATTGTCCAACTCTATGATGCATAGTAAGTGATTGCAAAGCCTATTTCAGACACACCTTAGTCTCCAGAGAGACACCATTGCTCTTGAGTACTTTAGAGAGGTCCCTAACAGCGGACTTTCCCATAGCAATACATCTTTTAATTTCCTGGCTGCTGGTGCCAAGAGTGCTGATTGTGGAACCAAGCAGACTAAAGCTGTGTACAATCTCAATTTCTTCACCATCCATCCTAATGCTGCCAATTGGTCCAGTGGTGAGAATCTTTGTCTTCTTGACATTGAGCCTCAATCCATATTAAAGTCTGCAGTCCTTGACCCTCTGTAGCAAGCGCTTCAGGTCCTCCTCAGTTTCAGCAAGCAGGGTTGTATATAATTAATATCTATTTATATATACATTAGGGAGCTCTGTCACTTGCATTAATTATTTATATTGTTTTGTATGTGAAAAAATGGGGTTTAAAGTTCCATCTCACATACTTTGGAAATGTTGTCAGTAGGGACCAGTCCTTGGAGAAGGACATCATGCTTGGAAGGGCAGAGTGTCAGCAATGGAGAAGACGACTGTGGATGAGATGGACTAAAACAGTGACTGTGGCAATGGGTCAACTGTGTATGAGATGGTGAAGTTGGCTCAGGATAGGACAAGATTCTGAGCCATTCATTGTTCGTAGTGTTCTTCTGAGTCACAGTCGACTTGATGGCACATAATATCAACATAACGAAATAATATAGGTTTTGCAAGTTATATTGATTAATATATGTTATCATACATAGTTGATAATAGTAGCATACCCACATAGTAGTATACGCACTACCCAACACATTCCACAGGTCCTTTGGTCTTCAATTACTGGTGTTCAAAACCTCAGTCCTATTTTTTTTATTAATTTTAATGAAAGTTTACAGAGACTTAGAGTTTCCAGTCAGTGAATGTTCAGTCTTTCTCCCTGCCCACCCCCTCCAACCCAATTCACTCTTCTCCTTGAAAAGTAAAAGAAAAACTCTTTCATTATTGTGCAATCCTCCCCCCCATGTCCACTCCACTGTGCAGCCTTCATTCTGGACTCCTGTCATGACAATAATACCCAATCATATATATATGTTTTTTTCAGTCCTAATCTTAAAATGGTTTTTAAATTATGGTGGAATAGACTCAATGTTGTATTTTTGTTCCTGTGGACTTATTTTCATTTTCATCAGCCTAATTTGAACTTGCACATGAGTAATTGACAGTCCAAACCTGGTCTGGTTTTGACTGATGATATTGAGCTTCTCTAGTGAATTTTTCCATAGATGTAATCAGTCTGATTCTTGTGTAGTCCATCAGTTGAGATACATTATATAGAACCATTTCTATTTTTAAAAGAAAGTATTTGTAATGAATAAGTCACTGGTTGTACAAAATCTAATCATTTAATCTCCGGTCTTATTTCTGTCATTAATTCTGTAATTTCTGAATACTAGTCTTTCTTTGTTCCCAACTTTTGTATTCTGTTGTTGTTGTTGTTAGTACGATCCATAGGGAGCTTATCAACAACAAATTTGAATTCTGTCCTATCCTGTGCCATCCTTACACTTAGGATATAAAGTCTGTAAAGAGAATACCACCCTGACGTATTCCCTTCTTAATTTTAAACTGTGTAGCGTTCCCTTGCTCTGTTTGCACAACAGCCTCTTGGTCTAGGCATAGGTTTCACATGAACACAATTAAGTGCTGTGGATTTCTCAGTTTTCTCAATGTCCGCCATAACTTGCTATGATCCATGCATTCAAATACCTTTGTATAATCAATAAAGTATAAGTAGCAATTTTTCTGATACTCTTTACTTTTAGCCAGGGTCCATCTGACATCAGTAGTGATATTCCTGATGCCATGGCCTCTTCTAAATTCTGCTTGAAATTCTGGCAATTTCTTATCCATGTACTGTTCTAGCCATTTTTTAATGACCTTGAGCAGGATTTTGTTTGCATGTAATGTACTGTTTGATAATATCTGCATTCTTTTGGATCACCTTTCTTATTAATGGGAACAAGTATGGGCCTCTTTCAATCCATTGGCCAGACAGAAATCCTCCAAATTTCCTGGCATAGACTGATGAGTGCATCCAGAATTGCATCTATTTGCCTCGTAGTCACCGACTACTATTAATGCATCTTGCATGCATACTAGGTTAATTCAGACTAGGTTCATTTCAGCAAAAGTTGATAGAAATCATCAATTTCAAATCTTTGGTTTTAGTTTTTGTTGTGTATATTTGAATAACAGTTGTATTAACAGGTCTTCCTTGCATGTGTTTGGATAGTATAATAACACAGTATTGTACTTCAGGGATGTATCTTAAAATGCTCTTTCTTGTTATGAATGTAATATCACTCTTCTTCCTTTTTTTTTATTCCCAGCATACTAGATCAGATGATTATCTGATTCAAAGTAGCCAATACTAGTCCATTTCAGCTCATTAATGCCTAGAATACCACATTTAGGGATTCCACTTTACCTTTTTACAACCTCCAATTTTCCTAGATCCATACTTTGCACATTCTGTGTTTCAATTATTAATGGATGTTTACAACAGTTCCTCCTCATTTTGAGTGACTTCAAATATGGGCTGTACATTCAGTACTATAGCTAACCATACTGTTCTTTTCTGAAGCCCCAAGTGTACTCTCCAGGTTATGTCAAGTCATTTGAAAGACAGCAACCTGGCCAACTGGCAAAACTGACTCAATAGCAATGAGCTTACTTCATTTGTTATTGTTAAAATAATAAAGTATGGAGGAACTGGAATTCTTATTCACTGTTTGTGAAAATGTAAAATGGTGTAACTACTATGAAAGGTAGTATAGTGCTTTCTCAAAAAGTTGCAAATAGAAACACCATTTGACCCAGAAATTCCATTACTGGGAATATACCCCAAAGAAACCATAATTGCCACCCCAGCATATATAAACACACCCATGTTTATTGCAGCTTTGTTCACAACAGCACAGAGTTGGAAACAACCTAAGTGCCCATCAACAAATTCATGGATACAGAAGCTGTGGTATGTTCACACAATGGAACAACACTCTGCACTGAAAAACAAGGAACTCATGAAATATTATTCAAAATGGGTGACTATGGAGGACATTATGCTGAGTGAAATATCTCCATCACAAAAGGACAAATACTGCATAGTGCTACTATTATAAAACAGGACTGACAATGGGATTGGGGAGAGACTGAGAAAGATAGGATAAATTATGTATACTGCATTGAAAGAGAGGAGGGAGAGAACTGTTTAATAGGGTTACATGATTAGGTTATTATTGTTATCACAGGTGTCCAGAATGATGGCTGCATAGTAGAGTGGATTTAGAGAGAGGGATTGTATAACAAACTTGGAGAGAGGGAGTGTATAACAATGAAAGAATTTTTCTTTTACTTTTCAAAGAGAAGAGAGGACAAGGTAGGCAAGGAGAAAAAGTGCAGCAATGAATGAATGGAAATCCAAAGTCTCTGTGAATTTTCATTAAAATTAATGATAATAAAAAATATTTTGCTTGGAAAAAAATTAAGTATGGCATATATGTCTCAGTTTGTTGTTGGCTGTCATCAAGTTGATTTTGACTGATGATGGCCCCTGTGTGGCAGAGCAGAGCTGCTCCATTATATTTCTTGGCTGAAATCTTTCCAGAAACATGTTGTTAAAGTTATCATTCATGGTACCCCTTTTGGGTGGGTCCAAACTGCCAGCCTTTGAGGTCAGCACTGAAGAAGCAGAACACACCTCATTTTTACCTCCTAAGGATCTTATAGTTAGACTTGTTGGGTACTCTGGTGGCTTAGTCCATAGAGAGTTGCACTACAAATCCAAAGGTTGTACTTCTCTGGTGGTTTGAATCCATCAACCCTTCCTTGTGAGACAGATGGACCATTTCCTGTCATGTGATTTACAGCCTCACAAAACCTATGGAAAATCAGCTATTGGAACCTATTCAATGGCAGTGAGTTTTTCTTGTTTCTCCCTGACTTTAATTTAACTCCAACTCATGGCACCCCCACATGTTACAGAACAGAAATTCCATGTAGAGTTTTTTTTGGGTATCATCCTTACTAAAACAGGTCACCCGGACTTTTCTTCAGGGGATCCACTGGGTGAGTTTGAACTGCCAACTTTTGTGTTAGTAATTGATCATGAACTACTGTGCCATTCAACTTCTAACAGACCTTTTATACTAGGATTGTATAAGTGTATGTACTGAAAGACAAATTGTATTCCTCAGTGCACTGTGGGGAGAAATCTATTCACTATTTGAGAGGTTGGTTCCCAAACCCAAACAAAATGAAATCCAGTGCTCTCAAGCTACTCCCAACTCACAGCTACCCTCCATTGTGCTTTTGGGTTTATAAAAATGTTTTGAGGAGGAGATTGCCTGTTTTTTCTCCCTTGTAACAACTGGTAAATTTGGCAACTGACTTTTTGGTTAGCAATACTACACTTAACATATTACATCATCAGAGTTGCTTAAACTACCACAAGAACTAATAAATGCATACTTCTCCCTCAGCAAAAAATCACAGATAACCACACACAACAGAACTTTACATATGTGCTAAATTATCAGAAATATGAAGGAAAAATAAGTATTCACAAAAAAGTTTTAAATGTCTGTCATTTCAATTTTAAAAATATATATATTCACTTATATCACCCTATTATTGCAATCTTATTAGATCTAAGGATTTTGTAAGCATATAGTCATTTAATTCACAAATAATGATAGTTTTGTCCTCACTCTGCACATTAATCCTTGCTTTCCTCTTTAAAGTCTTATTGCATTAGGCAGAATAATTTTGTTTACTCTGCATGTAATGCCAAAGACTCCAATGTTAAATCATTATGTTCCATTCTCTCAGATTTGTAATGTATCTGTTGTTAATAATATGTTTATTTTTACCTGAAAGTTTTAAATACAGTACAATGAGGTCAAGGATTGCAGCCTTCAGTATGGATTGAGGCTCAATGTCAAGAAGACAAAGATTCTCAGCTCTGGACCAATTGGCAATATCAGGATGGATGGTGAAGAGACTGAGATTGTTAACTTTAGTCAGCTTGGCTCCACAGTCAACACTCTTGGCACCAGTAGCCAGGAAATTAAAAGGTGCATTGCCATGGGAAAGTCTGTTATTAGGGACCTATCCAAAGTGCTGAAGAGCAATGGTGTCTCTCTGGAGACTAAGGTGCGTCTGATACAGGCTATGGTCTTTGCAATTACTTGTTATGCATCAGAAAGTTGGACAATGACTAGAGAGAATAGAAGGAGAATTGATACCTTTGAGCTGTGGTGCTGGAGAAGAGTATTGAATGTACCCTGTACTGCCAAGAAAACAAACAGATTCATCCTAGAGAGGTTTAAATCAGGCTGCTCGTTGGAGGCAAGGATTCTGGGGATTCATCTGACAAACTTTGGACATGCTGTAAGGAGGAAGAGGTCCTTGGAGAGGGACATCATGTTTGGGAGGGTGGAGGGACAGCGCAAGAGTGGAAGACCCTTTATGAGGTGGATTGATTCAGTGACTGGGATGGGCAGTGCGATTGGCACAGGATAGAACAGGGTTTAGGGCTGTTGTACATAGGGTCACTATGAGTCGCAAGTGACTCAATGACACGTAACAACAACAACAACAATGAGGTAAACTAATGTATAATTGTACGTGGAAAATAGCATATTTTCAATTACATAATCATAATAATCTTTAATATTTTTTTATATCCAAGGACCTAAATCATGGTTACTTGAAGTACTTTTAAATCCTATAGAGTTCATTCTTATTGAATCAGCAATTAATGCCCACAGAAGACACAGTCAAGGAACTAGAGGACACAATGCACTGGGCAAATCTATGGCAAAATCTATTTACAGTGTTGAAAAGGAAAGGTGTCCCTTTGATGACAAAAGTGAATGTAATCTAAGTTATGATTACCTCGATTTTTACTGTACCAGGTGAAGTAGAGAGTAAGGAGAAAAGAGGACTGATCATTAATAACTTTGGCATAGTGGATATAATACTAGATTCAAACACAGCAATAATTATGAGGGGATGTGAGACTTGGCAACAGTTCATTCTGTTATCATAAGACATCTAGAAGTTGTAACCAATTCACTAGGAGCTTATGACAATAGTGTATCACAGAGCCTGTATTTTTATTATCTGTTATCATGTTTTACATGAGTAAAACAATTCTTTCTCATCTTAAAGTATAAGATTTCAGAACCTGTAGTATATATATAAAAGTTATTGTTCTTTTTATGTGCCATCGAGTTGAAATTAATTCATAGCTGACCCTCCATTGGATTTTCAGAGGGTGTATATCAAATGTAAGAAGTTTACCCATCTTTTTTTCCGATGGAGAAGCTTATGAATTTGAATCACATATAGTTTAACTGTCACCGCTTCTTACCACTAGGCTACCAGAGTTCCTACTACTCTAAAAACCTTATAAAAATTCTATTTCCTCAATACAGTCAGTAAGAGGTGATAGCCACACTACCTTGGAAAAATGTTATTTCTATATGCTCACAAACCACAGAGCCTTACGGCTGTAAACATCTTTAATATTAGTCTAAACTCTCAAGACATCAGAGCCTGAGCCTTTTTAACACATCTGACAAAAAGTTTTTCCAGAATCTGCTGACACTGCTATAGTAACAAATAGTTCTATCTCCCAAAATATGTCTTTCCATCTCTGAACACATTTGAACATTAGCAAGTTCTTATACTAACCAGGAAATTGCTTTCTTGAACTTTCACCAACCATTGACCCTGCTGATACAAATCATTCATCCAATAGGAAATATCTGAAGATGCAATCTGTGTATTCAAAATTAATTTGGAGAAGAGGTGGATAAATTATTCCCAAATTGCCCATATTTCTCTAATCACTCCTAACTTCTGACTTAGACTATTGGTTTACCTACAAAGTACCATGGTAAAACACTAGCCTTTACTTCCCATAGCCACCTAGATTTTGAAGTGGCACTCTGGCTCTTCCAGTTCCTGTCTTATTTATATCCTTCCTATTGTTGCCTAACTCGCTCAAATATTAAACTTCTTTCTATGTCACCTTACTATGTTACTAGGTCACTTAGGAAAGGAGATGAGATGAATAATTTGATAAAATTCTGTTTTTAAATAATCAGTCATAATTAAGCATATACTCTGTAATCTAGTCAATAATCAATCTCTGCATCTTTGCGGTGCAATTTATTAGACCGGATGGAAGCCAAATGACCTGAGTTTTGCCCTGTCTTGGAGCTCCTTAAATTTCTTTTTTGTAAAATGAGAGTGCTAATAACATCTAACCTCTGGAGGAAGAGGGGGTTGTGTATTGTTTTAAACGTCTATATGAAGGCAGGTGTGTATGTGTTTCAGAACAAGAAAACCACCCAATGAGTCTCAATATTTATTATATGTATTAGAAAGATTGGTCAGGAAGAGAACTTCCAAGGTTCAAAACATCTTTACTTCATGCATTAGTTGCTTTAGTAAAATATGTCTAAACACATATACACGTATGCAAGTATGTGGTATATGATGTGTTTATGGAGCCCTGGTTGCCTTGTAGGCTAAGTGTTGAGCTGCTGCTAATAGGAAGGTTGGCAGTTCAAACCCTCCAACTATTGTGTGGGACTTGTTAGGATGCACAGCCTTGAGAACTCAGCAGAGGATCACCACGAGTGGAAATACACAGGATGACAGTGGGCTGGGATGGCTTTAGGGATGGTTTGCTGACTGAATAGATTTGCAACAAGGAAAATTTTTATAAACTAAGCAAAATGAGATTATCTCAGTTCTAATTTTATTTCATTTTTATAAAATCTGCCAATATTTGAACATGAAACATGAACAGTGGAGCAAATAAAATAATTCTCTTTGAAGCAGAATCCAGAGCCAGGAGAACACATTGCCCATTATTGTCTTCTCTAACATTTTTTTCCAGGCACAAATAAATGTACTATAAATTACCAAAAGGGAAATAGGCTTTCTTTTCTCCATGTACCATCTAGCATAAAGACAACACTCATTAAAAGTTGAATAATAATGAACCTCCATTGGATAGTTTTATTTTAGGAATCTTCAATGTTGCAAATGGACCTAAAAGTATGTTCTATGAGAGTCAGAATACAATGCAATTCTTCTCAATACTAAAAAACAATTACTGAAATTAACATGGCGTGATTATTTAAAAATCTTGAATAAAGCTTCATTAAAGCTCACAATTTCACGTATACACATATAGCTCGTACTTCCCACTTTGAGCTCTAAAAGTGATGCATTCTATCTATTTCTGATTCTAGGTCTCATGCCCTGATTTCCTCTCTTGGGCTTTTCAGGTCATGTAATACTTATTTTAATAACCTTTCAACATATATTCTATGGATAACAGTGCCTATTATCAAATTCTATTGATGAAGTATATTATTTAAAGTCAAGATTAAAACAACTTGCCATCAGTTTTCCATCCTTTGAACAGTTCAAACTCCTAACATTTCTTGAGAACTGAACCAAAAACTTTACATTCGCCTTCCAACTGCAGACTCTCTCTCTCCAGACTAGAGAAAGGATGCAGAAGATAGAAAGGGTGCACTGTACACCCTTCTCAAGGTCGGAAGAAAAACAAAACTGCTCCCAGAGGGACGTAAGCACTAAATGCTATAAAAAAGTAATTTGATAGAGTATTTACTTTGATCTTGGAATGCATTTCCAGTGTGTTGGGGAGAAATGTTAGCATAATTATGAGTTGTTGTTGTTGATTGCCGTTGAGTCGAGCACAACTCATAAAAACCCTATGAACAGGCTTGAACCCTTTCTATAACTACCACCATTTTTCAAAGTTCCTAGAGTTTCCAGAGGCATGTTGTTTAGGAAGTGCATGCCACTACCGAAAATCAATATTTGTGTCCTAGATTTGCTGAATCTATTCTGCAGGTATTTGGAATGCCAAGAAGAGAACATGTGAGAAACCCAGATACTGAAATGAAGACTAATAAGCAGAGCTAAGAGATACAGTATGGGAGCCAGACACATGATATCAAACATGTGGACCACAGAATATATGAGCAGATCATTTCTCTTAAGGCAGGGATAGCAAGCCCCTTACTGCTTTGTCGTGCATTGACCTGCTGCACAGTGCGTGTGGGTGGACCATGGCAGACTACTTCTTAACCACCACTTAGAATCTAGTGAGGACTCAAGCCAAGTGAAGTGTGCAGTTATACAAAAAGTGTGGTTCTTTCATGCCACGGGTCCCTAGACCTGGAGAATTTACATGTGTCGTTCGTCATTTCATATAGCTTTCTTTAGCAGTGAAACCCAAGTATTCATGATTTGAATTTTTCTTGACTTTTTCATTCTTCTTCTGTTTCTGAAACATTTTTTCTAAAGGATGACCTAAAAGGGCACCTCGCTTCTCCTCCAGGCAGAGCCTGTTATTAACACGATGTAAGAATACTGCCGGAAGGACTCAGAGTGGTGCTCCCTTTGTTTGGACGAGTTTGCAGTATTAGGTCCCACCTCCACCTTTATGTAAGGAACTGCTGAGCGGGCCAAACGTTCTTTTCACTAGATAGCTTATAAGCAGCTGGATAAATTTGCATTTGAGATTCAATTAACTTTATATTAAAAGGTCAATTAACTTGGCCGTGATAAAGATTGTTTTTAATTACTTTTCCTTGTAAGACTTCTCTTCTTGTCCAAGCACAAGTGACACTATCTAAGATAGTCACATTGCTTCTTGACTTCCTAAATTCATTTTCAAAGCACATTGGAGATGACTGTCTTAGTTAAATAAATTAATATGACACTCTTTGGTGATACATCACTATTAATCATTTGGACTTATGATATCACTAATCAATACTAGAATAATTTATCTTAAACACCCTATATACTATTCATGATAATGTACTTTATTATTTACTTATTTGTTCATCTGGCAAGTCTGCTCTGTCAACACCCACTTGTGGCAAAATGAAAGCCACAAGCACCCCAAGAGTTTCATACTGGCCTCTCTTCAAGACACAAAAGGCTGCCTCCAGATGACACTAAGACTCCCAAGACACTCACCCTCACCCTGCAGACGTGGCCTGACATTTCTGTATAGAGTAATATATTAGTTGTTGTTATTGTTGTTGTTGAGTACCATCAAGTCAGAACTGACCCATAATTGACCTCCAGTGGGTCAATTAACTTTATATTAAAAGGTCAATTAACTTGGCCATGATGAAGATTGTTTTTAATTACTTTTTCTTGTAAGACTTTTCTTTTTTGTCAGAGACAGTTTATCGCCTGAGAGGAGATTGCCTATCCTTCTCCCTCAGAGCAACAGGAAGATTCGAACTATGTGCATTAGGGATTGCAGTGCAGGTTCTTATCACTAGGCCACTAGACCTCCCTTTAACTTTAAAAGACCAGCAATTTAAAAAGGAAAATATATCCAGTATTTTATATGGAGCAGTTTGGAGAAAAAGTGTTTTATTGTTTTATTATTGTAGAAGGTTCAAGGCTCACCTGATAGGAGTAATGCTGTTACTGTTGCTGCCATACCCCTTATCTTTTCATTAACTATAAACGTTTATGGGTCAGCTGCCAGACAGTAATCCATGCTATGGGTAGTACTGCCTTAGACAAGTTGTGAGAATTCACTTTATTGTACATTCAATTATTCTGAAGGAAAAGGATCCTCAAATTTATCCTCTAAGTTTTGCCATTTGTAAAAAAAAAAAAAAAGAAAAAAAAGAAAAGAATAAGAAAGTGGCATCTATTATGGATATGATGGTACCAATAAAAGCTGATGCTCTAGTTTATAATAATAGTTTGTAATCTATTGTGCCATTTATCTTAGTGGATGTGGCATTGGTTTAACTAATTATAATATGCTGATCTCTTCCAAAAGCAAAGGAAAATAAAATTATTTTCCTGTAGAATAATGATATTGTCATCAAATAATATTATCTTGTGAGTGAAATTAAAACAAAAATAAAAATTACTCATACCTGCACCTCCACCTATACTTAGAATCCTAATTTCGGATTTTCTGTCTCCAATCCTGAAAAAACAAACAAACCCAAACATAGATCAGAAAAAGCATTCTAGGTCTTCCGTAAAATTGGATTAATATTAACTCTAGCTGAAGATAATAGACTGAGAATAGAGTAAGAAATAACTACACCAGCATGAAAGTTTTAAACTATTCTAGTCATTACAACATTCTTTAGAATATCTTTAGAAATGCAGGTACCATTCACTAAATAATTTTAACTGGAATATTTTACAAAGCAGCACTAATAAATATCTTGGAGATGGGAAATACCATTTGTTAAGAGATTGTGTGGAGAACAAATTTAGAAACAGTGGACATGTGAGTAGCATGACAACATTCATCATTCATCATAAATGGAGAAGATAAAATGATGCAGACCACGTCTACAATGTCTGTCTTCTTTCCTGCTTTTGTCTTACCTTTATTCAAATAACAAACATGAGTATGAAACATTACGATATGCAACTGGAAGTGAAATGTGTCTATCTTAGGCATTGATTATATAAAAATAAATATTACTTTGCTATCATGTTGGCGCAGGATAGAGCAGGGTTTAGGGCTGTTGTGCATAGGGTCGCTATGAGTCGGAAACGACTCGACGGCACATAACAACAACAACAACAACAATCATGTTAAAGTCAACAGTGGGGAAAAAAAGTCAAAATCATTGTCTTAGAGTTGGAACCAACTCATAGCTGGTCCTTCAGTGGGTTTTCAGAGGCAATAAGTCACACAGAACAAGACAATTCATCTTTCTCCTGGGGAGCAACTGGTGGACTCAAACCACCTGCCGTTACACTTAACTAAACTCATATGAAACCTATAACCTACACAAAGAAACAGTTTAGCCAAGCAGAGCAAGGGAACATTGCATGGTTTAAAATCAGGAAAAGTGTGCACCAGTGTTGTATCCATTCTCCATACCTATTAAATCTATTCCGAGTAAATCGTTCAAGAAGCTGGACTCTATGAAGAAGAATGTAGGGTCAGGATAAGAAGGCTGATCATCAACCACCCGAGTCATGCAAATGATACATCTTACTTGCTGAAAGTAGGGAGAATTTGCTGCAGAAGATAAAAAACTACAGCCTCTAACATTAATTGCATCTCAACATCAAGAAGACAAAAAAAACCCCACACAAACCCCAAGCAAAACAACAAACCCTCACCACTTGACTGACAGGCAAAATCATGATAGATGGACAAAAGATTGATATGGTTAATGATTTACTCTTAATCTAAATTGGATTCACAATCAATACCCTTGTACTAGCAGTCAGGAGTTCAGGAGACTTATTGCATTGGGCAATTCTAGTCAGTGACTTCTCCAAATTATTGAAGAGCAATGGAGTATTTTGAAGACTAAGGTACATCTGATTCTGGCTATGGTTGTTTAAAACACTTGCCAGCATCTGAAATCTGGACAATAAAGTAAGTATGGGGTGGGAGGAGGTAATGGATTTGAGCTGTGGAGTTGGAGAAGGTTAATGAATATACCAAATTGCCAAAAGAACAAATAGAAGTGTCTTGGAGAGGGTACAATCAGAATGCTTCTTTGCCAGAAGGCAAGGATGACAAAGCTTCATCTCACACACTTTGGGCATATTACTAGAAGAGGCTCTTCTTTGGAGAGGAACATCATGCTTGGAAAGGTAGAGGGTCAGTGAAAGAGAAGAACTTTGATGAGATGGATTGACATAGTGATTGCAGCAGTGGGTTCAAGTGTACTTGAGATGATAAGGATGGCACAAGATAGGAAATGATTAAATTGTCCATAGGGTCACTATGAGTTGTACTGGACTTGATGATACCTAACAGAAACAATAACAACTTCCATAAAATAAACCTCATTACTCTTAGTATGGCTCTATGTGGTCTGTGAAGTAGTGGAATGGATTTCAGGCCCAGTAGAAGAGTAGCATTGCTGCTGGAATTAGTTCAGAGGTGGAAGAGTGTTGGGGTCATGTTTTATCTCATGGGAATTACTTTTGTGTTGTGGATACTGTTGATGGGGACAGTTCCCACTTGTGGAATTAGGAGAAGTCGGGTATGGTCATGCTCACATTGCCTACACTCTTTCTACAGTTGCCTTGAACTCTTTCTACAGTTGCCTTGAACTAGTTGTTTAATTTCCCTGTCTTTTCATTATGCATGAAATAGGACAATAATACCAAACACCTTGTACTGACTTTCATGCTTGAAAGATGGGTACTCTCCTCCGATGCAATTTTCAACCCCTGAAAACCTGCTGCAGGGTCAGCTAAAAGTCAGTTCCAACTTGATGGCCACGAGTTGTTGAACTCATTGTGATAATTTCTAACTTCAAAAGGGCAAAGTAATGAAGGAAGTGCAACAAGAGAGCTCCCTGGAAGCAAGGATGTTGAAATTTTGTCTTGGTAACTTTGGCCATATTTTCAAAAGGAAACTTTCTTGGAGAGAGACATCATGCTGAAACGTAGATGGTCAACAAGAGAGAATATTATACTATTGACTACACCGTGGTGGTGATGTTTTTAGGTGCCATCGAGTGAAGTACAACCCAGAGTGACCCTATGCACAGTGGTTCTGTATCGTGTCGATACTGTGCTCACTTCACACTTCCTGACACAATACAGCCCATTGCAATAGTCACTGTGTCAATCTTTCTGGTTAAGGGTCTTTCCCTGCCAAACCTCAACTTTTCAGAGCATCATGTTCCTCTTCAGAAAAGGGGCCCCTCTTAGCAGCATGCCTGAAAAACGTGATACAATCTTGATCATCTTTGCCTCCAAGTAGCACTCTTCCTGTTCTTTCTCCAAGACGTATTTGTTTGTTCTTTTGGCAGTCTATGGAATTTTCAGTACTTTTTTCCAACAACAGAGCTCAAAGACATCAATTCTTCTGTCAATCCTTATTCATTGCCCAACTCTCAGATACATAAGTGATTGGAAAGATCATAGACTGACTCAGATGCACCTTAGTCCTCAAATGAACATCATTACTCCTAAATAATTTCTCAATGCAATATGTCTCCTGATTTCCTGACTGCTGGTACCAACAGTGTTGATTGTTGATGAAGTAAGATGAAGTTGTGTTTTTTTGTTTTGTTTTGAAGTAAGATGAAGTTTTGACAATTTCAATCTTTTCTCCATCTATCATGATGTCTGGAGGTAAAAAACTTTGTTTTCTAGAGGTTGAAATGCAATCCATATTAAACCCTGTGTTCTTTGATCTTCTGTAACAAGTGCTTCAAGCCCTCCTCCCTTTCAGTAAGCAAGGTTTTGTCATCTGTTATAGTCCAGGTTACTGATAAGTATTCATCTGACCTTGATGCCAGATTCTTCTTCATAGAGTCCAGCTTCTTGAATAATTTGCTCAGCATACAGACTGAATAGGTATGGAGATAGAATACAACCTTGATGCAATTCCATCTAAATTTTAATCCATGTAGTATTTCCTTGCTCTTTTCACATAATATCTTCTAGGTGTAGGTATAGTTTTCTCAACGAGCACAATTAAGTGCTGTGGGATTCCTATTCTCCTCAATGTCAGCGATAACTTGTTATGATCCACACAGTCAAATGTTTTTGCATAGTCAATAAAGCATAAATAGGCACTATTTTGGTGTTCTTTGCTTTGACCCGGGATCCATGACATCCCTGGTGTCATGGCCTTTTCTAAATCCTGTTTGAACTTCTGGAAGTTCCCTATCTATGTACTATTTTAGTTGTTTTTGAATGATCTTTAGTAGTATTTTGATTGCATTTAATATTAATGTTATGGTTTGATAGTTTACACATTCAGTTGGATCACCATTCTTGGGAAAGGGATAAATATGGACCTCTTCCAATCCATTGGCCAGATAGTTGTCCTCTAGCATAGACTGGTGAACACAAACAGAGATGCACCTGTTAAGCACAAACAGAGATGCACCTATTAATAGAAACAAGTCCCATCAATTCTAGGGCCTAATATTTTTGTCAATGCCTTCAGTGCAGCTTCAGTGTCCTCCTTCATTGGTTGCAGCTCATATGGTACTTCCTGAAATTTTTCAGTCTTAGTCAATTCTTTTTGGTACAGTGACTCTGTGTGTTCCCTTTATCTTCTTTTGATGCTTCCTGAGTCATTCAATATATTGCTCATGTTGTTTACCACCTAGTCAGAATTGACCCACAGCTGATGCTCCAGCAAGTTTTTAGAGGCAATTAATTGCACGAGAGGAGACTGCCCATTCTTCTCTAATCACACAGCTGGTAGATTTGAACTACATGTCTTCAGGATTGCAATTAGTTTCTTACTATTAGGCTACTAGAGCTCCCTATAGGACATATAGCATTTTTTAATATTGCAACTTGAGGCTTAAATTTGTTTCTCAGTTCTTTCAACTTGAAAAAAACAGAGCAAGTTCTCCCTTTTCATTTTCCAATTCTATCTCTCTGTTGTTGTTAGATGCCATTGAGTCTAGTACAACACATAGTGACCCTATGATAAAATGATCTGAACCTTGTTCTATCCTGTGCCACCCTCATACTTCCTGACAAACAAGAGCCCATTATGGCAATCACTGCATCAATCCACCTGGTCAATAGTCTACCTGTTTTTCACTGACCCTCCATTCTTCTTAGCAGCATGTCCTTCTCTAAGGAATAGCCCCTCCTAGCAATATGCACAAAAGCCTCATCATCTTTTATCTCCAAAGAGAAATTAGGCTGCATTCTTTCCAAGACATATCTGTTTATTCTTTTGGCAGTCTATGGAATGTTAAGTGCTCTTCTCCAACACCACAGCTCAAAGGTGTCAATTCTTCTTCTGTCATCCTTATTCACTGTCCAGCTCTCAGATGCATAGTAAGGAATTGAAAAGACTATGACTTAATCGGGCACACTTTGGTCCTCTAACTGACATCACTACTCCTCAATAATTTGCAGAGATTCCTAACTACAGATTTTCCCAGTGCAATGTGCCCCCTTATTTCCTAATTGCTGGTAATAAGGATGTTGATTGATGATCCAAGCAAGATGAAGTTGTTGATCATGATGTTGCCTGTCAGTCCTGTGGTAAGAATCTTTGTTTCTTGACATTGTGATGAAATCTGTATTGAAAGCTACATTCCTTGATCTTTTGCATTATGTGCATCAAGTCCTCCTCATTTTTAGCAAGCAATGCTGTGTCAAATGCATAACACAGGTTATTGATGAGTCTCCCTCCAATTATTATTCCACATTCCTTTTCATAGAATCCAACTTCTCGAATAATTTACTCCATACAGATTAAATAGGTATGGAGAGATAAAACAAACTTGAAGCCCTCTCTTTTTAATTATAAACTATACAGTGTTCCACAGCTCGGTTCACAGAGTCCGCATTTCTACACGTTCCATTATAATACTTTGCTTAATCTTTTTGAGCTCTCTTTTGAAATCTTATGTTCAGCTATTTTACTTTGGCATGTTCTCCCTTGGTTTTGCTTTTTGATGCTCTAGTGCAATTTTTAGAGTCTCTTCTGTCATCCATTTTGTTTTCTTCTTTTCCCTCTGTCTTTATAATGACCTTTTCTTCTCTTCATGATGATATCCTTGATATCATCCCATAACTCATCTGGTTTTCAATCATTGATGTTCAATGATTCAAACCTATTCTCTGGAAGCAGAGGGATGTGAATGTACAGGGGGAAGAGTGCATTAATTATTAGATTGTACAATTTGATGAGGGGGTGAGGGAAATTGAAAGAATTTGTTCAAAATTGTATTTCAATTTTGTAAATAAAATAGTGGGAAAAAATCAGCTTGGAGAGGGGATAGGTGGGAGAGTGGGTAAAATGTGCAACAATGAATGAATGAAAATCTAACTTTTCTGTAAAATTTTGTTAAAATTGTTGTTGTTGTTGTTGTT
>NW_006399893.1:3522902-3529484 GCF_000299155.1 Elephantulus edwardii | reverse complement strand
CTGACAGCTTGTATCTTAAGCTTTCTTGGCTTCTGTGATTCCAAACACGTCAACTGCTGACATTTTTTTTTTTCTTTTGACCAGTGTCTCTTAAGTTTAGTTGTACTGTCTCCAAGGGAAGGTGACGTGTCCTGTAGAACTCCTGTGTAGATTATGTTTTCCTTTCTGGAGCACGTTCTCCCGCCGGTTTTTCCTGGGTACCTGAAAGATGCCTCTTTGCTGTTATCCGAGGTGACCTTCCCCGGCGCGCAGCTTCTTGTCTTCTCTCTCCAGCCGGTTTTTCCTGGGTTTTACCTGAAAGATGCCTCTTTGCTGAAAGATGCCTCTTTGCTGTTATCCGAGGTGACCTTCCCCAGTACGCAGCTTCCCGTCTTCCCTCTCCGGCTGGTTTTTCCTGGGTTTTACCTGAAAGATGCCTCTTTGCTGTTATCCGAGGTGACCTTCCCCAGTCTGCAATAAAAAAATTATTAAAAAAACAAAACAAAAAAGTGATTCAAACCTATTCTTAAAATTATTTTTAAAATTCAGATGAAGTAAATTTAAGGTCATACTTGAGTTCTTGTAGACTGATTTTCACTTCCTTCATCCTCTTTCTAACATGCACATGAGTCTAACCCATAGTCTGCCCTTGGCCCAGTTTTGACTGAGGATATTGAGCTTGTCCACTGATTTATTTCCATTGATAAAGTCAACTTGATTCCTATGAAGCCCATCAGGTAAGGTTCATGTGTAAAGGTGCCATTTGTGGGTTTTAAAAAAAGTTATTTGCAATAAATAAATCATTGAAAATATAACATTTAATCCCTTATTGCCAGCTTCATTTCTCTCACCACACTCATACAAAATTACAGTTTGCTTGACTCCACAAATCAACACTCTTGGCACAAGCAATTAGGAAATCAAAAGACAAATTGCACTAGGGAAATCTGCTATGCCCTCTCCAGAGTACTGAGAAGCAACAGTGTCGGTGTAGAGACTAAGAAGTGCCTGATCCAAGCCATGGTGTTCACAAATTACTTACTTCTATGCATCCGAGAATTGGACAATGACTAAGGATGACAGAAGAATAATGGATTCTTTTCCATTGTGGAACTAGAGAAGAGGGGTTTTTTTTTCCATTTTAATTTTTTTATTGATTTTAATGATAGTTCACAGAAAACTTGAATTTTCACTCATTCAGTTTTGCATATTTTTAGAGTCTTAAACATACTATGAAAACAAATAGATCTGTCTTGGAGAGGGTGAAACCAAGTTTCTCCTTAGAGGCTAGTATTTTGAAGCTCCATCTCATGTACTTTGACACGTGGCCCAGAGATACCGATCCTTGGAGAAGGACATCATGCCCGGATGGGTCGAGGGACAGTCCAGGAGAGGAAGATCCCAGATCAGATGGATTGATACAGTAACTAGGGTAAAGGGACTAGATGTGTCAGAGTCAGTGAGACTGGTTCAGGACAGGGCAGACTTCAGAGCTGTTGTTCATAGGGTTGCAATGAGTTGTAGACGACTCTATGAAACATAACAATATTCCTTCTTTATTGTTTCCAACTTTGTCTTCTAATCACCAATTGTTAATGCACCTTGATTGCATGTTTGGTCAATTTTGGACTGCAAAATTTGGTAAAAATATTCATTTTTTTCCCTCTTTGACTGTCAATGCAGGAGCATATATTTGAATAATAGTTGTATAACAGGTATTCCTTGTATGCATATAGATAATATCATATTTCAAGATAGAACTTGAAATTTATTTTTTCAACACCATTCTACTGTTTTTCATTCCCAACATAGTATATCATGTGATTATCTGATTCAAAGTGGCCAAAGCTATCTCAAAGTCTATCTCATCTCACTAATGCTTACAATGTTGATGTTCATGCTTTCCATTTCCTTTTTTACGATTTCTAGTTTTCTAACATTCCAACTCTGTGCATCCAAGTTCCAATTATTAAAAGATGTTTGTCATTACTTTTTTAGTCCATGGGAGATTCTTCATCAGCATTACAATTAATTATTAATGATATTGTTGGTTATTGTCCAATCATCCAACTCATGGTTACCTCATGTATTACAGGATAGAATTGTTTCATTGGATTTTTTAGGAACCACATACTTCTAGAAACTCTATGAACTTGGAGAAATGACAATATAGAAAGGATTCTCTGGTAGCCTACTGGCAAGAAGCTGCAGTACAATCCCAGAGGCATGCAGTTTGAATCCACCACATGCTCTGCTGGAGAAAGATGGCAATTGCCTCCTATACCAGTCGAATCCTATTTGATGGTACACAAACACAAAATAATAAAATAAAATTTATTTTTTTTTTTTAAGAAAGGCTTCAGGTCTTTTCTTCATAGGGTCGCTATGAGTCGTGCTCAACTCGATGGCAATCAACAACAACAATCTTTACTGAAAGGAATTCTAAGCACATATGCACATAGGGCATATGTGTTGCCCTGCTAATCAAAAGGGAACTCTGATGGCCTAGTTAGTGGTAAGAAACTGCAATCACAAGGGCATGTGTTTCAAATCCACCAGCTACTCTGCAAGAAGATTACCAATCTCCTTCCATGTAATCAACTGCCTCTGAAATCCCATTTACCAGCTAATATTCAGGACACAGATGGACAATATCCTGAGATAAAGATTTAGAGCCTTGGAAACCAAGAAAGGGTCACTGTGGGCCAGAACCTATTTGATGGCAGTGGATGGGTGCAGAGAGCAAGGCCTTTTCTTCCACAGAACCACTTGGTGGGTTCCAATCACCAAATTTTAGGTTAACAACCCATTGAAAAGGTTTATGCTACCAAATATAAGTAAGAAGCCCTGGTGGCTTAATAAGTAACATATCAGACTGCTAACCATGAGATCACTGGTTCCAATCTACTAGGTGTTCTGAGCGAGAAAGATGGGCCATTTCTTCCTTTAAAGGATGTAGTTGTGTTGTTATTGCTGATGATAGTCAGAACTGACCCATAGCTGACCTTTTGGCAGGGTTTTAGGGCCAGTTAATCCCATGGGAGGACACTGCCCATCCTTCTCCCATAGAACTGCTTGCTTTCAGGATTGCAGCATAGCTTTCCACTAGGTCACCAGGGCTCCCTTTTAAAGACATTCAGCTTTGGAAACCCAATGGAGGATTACTGTGAGTGGGAATCCAAGCAACAGTGAGAGCTGATACAAAAAAAAAAAAAAAAAAAAAAAAAAAAAAAAAAAAAACACCACCCAACAACAAAAAACAAAAACCACAAAATCCTACAAAGTTAGCATTTAAAAACTGAACCATGAACAACAGAAAAAGGAAACAAAGCCAGAGTTCTGCATACATACTGGCAAGGCAAGTGAGCTGCCCTGATAAAAGAAATTCAGGCCCACAGTGTCAAAATGCAGAAGGCAAAAATATCAGCTTTCTTTGCTGGTGCCAATTGGACCTGCAGTCAATCATTTCTTCCCAGCTTTCCATCATTATTTCCTGAAACAGAATAAATTACACCAATCCACCCCCAGATAGGCGATTTGATTATCTTTAGCATGTGGAATCTGTTACTCTCATAATGCTTATCAGCTCTGGCACAAATTGAACACATTAATCACACAAAAAAGAAGTCTGTGAGAGAGACAGCAACTAGTGAGTTTCACTGATAATGGGAAAATGCTCCTTTTTCAGGACCACGTTGTTAATATTAAGTTGAAAGGGATAGACGATTTTTTTTGAGAGTGAAAACCATAATAATGGATAAGGAACGTGAATTTAAATGGATATAATGAGAACGGAGGGGTGCTGATTCAATCCACCGGGCAAACAGTATTTGGCAAGCATTTATATTTGATTCTAATGAAAAGAAAGCTAGGTTCCATTTGGGAATGATTTGAAATGTAAAAATTTGGAGAAGGGCTGAGTAATCTGGATCACAAGATCGGTATCTTATCTTTACCCAAAGGAACACAGATTTGGTGCCTTTAAACAGTTAATGCCTATCTCCATGCAGCTGGAAATAGCACACAAATCAGAGCCCCTGTTTAAAGGCAGCATCTAAGCAGAGCACAGCACGAGATGGGAGCCAGCCCGGAGTGAGGGGCCAGCCCAGCTGCCATCAGTCACTGGCTTTTCCCTGGCGCCCATAGGCTCCACCCATCTATCACTTGCACAGAAAGGAGTCCAAGACCTGTCTTTTTGGCAAGAATGCCCCTTTTTTGTTACCTTGCTATAATGCCTGGCAGCTTCTCCTCCATAAATGCCTGCATGCACTGATGTTCCGTGGAATTGTTGAGAAAACTCCGAAAGCATTCCACGTATCTGCTGTGGTCAGAAAACAGGCTCCTCATGGAAGATGCCATATTTGGTTTTCTGAGGAAGGCAGGGAGGAAAGGGAGGTTTAACTTCCCCTTCTTCCCTTCCCAGTTCCCTTGTTCTCTCCCCACCCCCAGCACTCTCTAGCCAAAAAAAAAAAAAAAAAAAGTAAGCAATCCCTGTTTGGAATTTCACCAAAGCCTTGTGAACGGAACTAGTAAGTCACTGTTTGCACAGAACTTCGCACTGGCTAAATACTTTAACCCAAAGTTGTTTTATACCCAGTAGCAGTGTTTAAAGCAAGGCAGCAAATACTCAGTTAAAACTCTTCAGTTTAGAAAATCATTAAAACAAAGGCTGCATTCAAATCACTTCCTGTTTTGTCAGCCTCTGTCAAGTGACTGCTTTCGGGGTCAAAGGAGATCTGTTCAGGAATAAACAACACACATGGCAAAACTACACACTCCATTCAGGAAGCAACAGCTGCTGCAGTATTTGATCAAAACGTCTCATCTGCCTCTGTGTTTTCTATAGGAAAGCGTTAGTCTTTACAATCTTCCATACTTGAACTTGAACCTTATTGGCTGCTCCTCCCCATGCTGATTGAGAGCAGCAAAAAAAGACTAGTTGCCTTGGTGAATTCCAACTCAAAGCACTTCATGAGTACGAGAGAAGATCTGTACTCCAAAAAGTTTTCAATGGCTGATTTTTCCCAAATTGCCTCTAACTGGGTTAAAACTTTCCACCTTTTGGTTACCAGCCAAACACCTGGAACTGTTGGTTTGTTATAATTGAAAAGTAGTTTTACAATAAGTAATCAAGAAGGAAACTAATAAGAATTCAGTACCTATTGCCATCAACTATACCATCCAACGGCCCTCAGGCCTGTTTTTAATTGTTTTTGGTCAAACATTCTTTTAGGTCTTATAGCCCTGGTCTGTCCACTTGCTGTACCTAGGTAACTTGTGGTTGCTGTGATGCTGAACACTGTGACACTGATGTGTCAAATACAACAATGGTTACCCATGGTGGACAGTGTTTGGTGGAGCTCTCCAATTAAAACAATCTTGGAAGCAGGAGTGGCATCCACTTCTGAAAAAGCTTGCCTCCTAAAACCCTATGAACCTGGAGAAAGGATGAAAGTTACACAAGCGTTCAGGTCTTTCGTTCATAGTGTTGTTACTGAATGCAAGGGGTTCTTTCCATAGTCAGTCACCAGTAAGACAACCGGACTGTAATATCCATACATGCACTTTATCACACAGATCAGGGAGACAGGGAGTCACCTCTAAGACTGCCTCCCCATCTGGGAGTGGTCATGGCCTTATATACTAGGGCGAACCTCCAGCTCATTTAACAATGCACTTTTGTTAGTAAAAAAAAAGGTAATTTCTACATCTGAAAAGGACAGTTTCCATCTATGTATCAGTAATTCAGGAAGGCCCCATTTCTCATCCTGATAAACAGGTAGATTAAACAGGGGAGCTCTGGAGGCCTAGTGGCAAGGAGCTGCAACTACAATCCCAGAGGCGCACGGTTCGAATCCACCAGATGCTCTGCCGGGGAAGGAGGGACAATCTACTACTGTACCAGTCAGATCTGATTTGATGGTACACTCACAAAAAATAATAAAGTTAAAAAAAAAAGATACAGTTTACATATGACTGGAAGAACCAGCTTCACCAGCATCTAGATCTAGGATAGATGTATTTCCTCTCTGGTAAGCAGACAGATTAAACTACTCTACATGACTAAAGACAGGAAACAGAATTGCGGGGGTGGGGGTGGGGGACACTATGCAACTAGTTTTGCAGGCTAAAGAAAAATAACTATAGTTTTATAACTGATACCTATATAGAGAATTCTGAACTTATTAATACTACCCTATTAGTGTTGCTATGAGTTAGATGGATCTTAGCTGAAAGCAGAGAATACCAGAGGAATGTCTATCTGTGTTTGATTGACTATGCAAAGGCATTTGACTGTGTGGATCATAACAAACTGTGGCTGACTCTAAGAAGAATGGGAATACCAGAACACTTGGTCGTTCTAATGCGAAACCTATACTTGGACCAGGAGGCAATCGTCAGAACAGAGCAAGGGAACACTGCATGGTTTAAAATTGGGAAGGCGTATGCCAGGGATGCATCCTATCTCCATACCTTTTCAACCTATATGCAGAACAGATTATTCGGGAGGCTGGGCTCTATGAGCAGAAATGTGGGGTCAAGATTGGTGGACGATTTCTCAACAATCTGCGTTATGCAGGTGACACAACCCTGCTTGCTGAA